>NW_011492847.1:439193-495809 GCF_000754665.1 Bison bison bison | reverse complement strand
TCCAACACACATTGTAAAGCAATTATACTCCAATAAAAAAGATACATGAAAAAAAATGTTCATTTCAGAACACACTTTTTTGTTGTTGTTTAATCACTAAGTCATGTTAGACTCTATTGCAGTCCTGTGGACTGTAGCCTGCCAGGCTCCTTCTGTCCATGGAATTTTCCAGGTAAGAATACTGGAGTGGCTTGCCCTTGCCTCCTCCAGGGGATCTTCTTGAACCAGGGATTGAACCCTCGTTTCCTGCTTGGCAGGTGGATTCTTTACCACTGAGCCACCTGGGAAGCCCTGTCACTTTCTTAAAGTGTAAGACAGTGGATTATTGGGACTTCTCTGTGGTCCAGTGGTTAAGACTCCACACTTCCACTGCAGGAGGCTTGGGTTTGATCCATATTGTGGAATTAAGATCCTGCGTGCTGCTCGGCCAAAAATAATTCAAAAGATAATGTATTATATCTGAAGTGAAAATCCGGGGGAAGGACTCCCTTTTCACACTAGAGGCAGCAGCTCATCACTCATCAGGGCTATCCAGGACCAGGATCTTTCTGTCTCTCTCTGCTGTCCTCAGTTCTGGCTGAGGTATGAACGTCCTTGTTCAAGCTGGCAGAAATGGAGAGAAGCTCATGTTCATCCATGCCTTACTTTTCCTGCCCTGCCTTCTACATCCTACCTGACCGTGGCGGTTATCATGGGGCTGAAGGGCTTAGACCACTACTGTTTCCCAAATTTCCCTGATGATAAGAATGACCTGCAGCTCTTGCTAAAAATAGAGATTCTGGTCCCTCTGCTGGAGATTGTAATTTCAGTGGTTCTGGAGAGGAGCTTGGCAATTTGAATTTTTTTTTTACTTTAATTTTTTAACTTTACAATATTGTATTGGTTTTGCCATATATCAAAATGAATCCGCCATAGGTATACATATGTTCCCCATCCTGAACCCTCCTCCCTCCTCCCTCCCCTGAATTTTTAACAAGTACTTGGAGTGATTGTTGTCATTAGGGAGATTGGGATTCACTGTAGTGGACTGGATGTGGTGAGTTAAACACACTAGAGCTGAGAGCTTTATTGGCTTTGGTTTTCCAGCTAGTACATAGAACTTAGCTAGTGTTTATTTATTTTTAACCTGAATGCATTTTTACATAAGTTAATTGTGTTGGTTCTTCACATTTATGCCATTTTTACATAAGTTAATTGTGTTGGTTCTTCTTACTATTTATGCCATTTATAGATTGCTTTTCTCAAACACAATTTAGTGCGGACTAGGGGCAAAAATCGCTTTGTAACAATATTTCTAAGTAAAAGAGTCTTTTATGTGGTTAAGTCCCCATAGTTGGAATGTTTACAAAGGATTTGACTGATGTCAAATCTGAGTGTTGGTCAGATCTCACTTCATCATTGACAATGGGACCTCTGTCAGGAAACAAAACTGATGACTGGAGTTGGCAGTAGTGAAATTTCTTTTGTGACTTAGCTAAGTGATTTAGTTAATTAAGTTAGTAGAATTTCCTATAATTTTTTTTTTTTTTTTCCGGGAGAAAATATCATAAAAGTGTTACCTGTCTTTAGAAAAAAATGGAAACAGTCTGGTCAGAGATCTCAAAAAAAGGAGTGTCCACTTTTGAATTTATAGTTTTCTTAACAATGTGTATACAAATGATCTTTTTTTCTTAACATTTTATTTTGTATTGGAGTATAGTCTGTTAACAATGTGTTAGTATCAGGTGGACAGCAAAGGGACTCAGCCATAGGTATACATGTATCCATTCTCCTGAAACTCCCCTCCCATCCAGGCTGCCACATAACATTGAGCAGAGTTCCCTGTGTTATACAGTAGGACCTTGTTGGTTATCCATTGTAAATATAGCAGTGTGTACATGTCCATCCCAAACTCCCCAACTACCCCTTCCCCCCGTCCTTCCCCCCTGGCAACCATAAATTTGTTCTCCTGAGTCTGTGAGTCTCTTTCTGTTTTGTAAATAAGTTCTGTAAATGATGATCTTAATTTCTGTATTAAGGACCTGAAATAACTGCTGCTTCCCCTTCAATAATCACCAGGGCCGCAGCTTTGGAGCAGTTTAAGTCTTTGGGTGCTGAGCCCTTGGAGGTGGATTTGAAGGAATCTGGTGAGGGACAAGGAGGATACGCAAAGGAGATGTCCAAAGAGTTCATTGAGGCCGAAATGAAGCTCTTTGCTCAACAGTGTAAGGAGGTGGACATCCTTATCAGCACAGCTCTTATTCCAGGTGTGTCATTACATTAGGGGTTATTGCTAAAGCGCCTTTATGAACGGTATTTTAAAATGAGAGTGAGTTTAACGTCAGGATTCAAGTAAAGATAGATTTACTTCTAGAAAAAAAGAAAGCACATGAAAGGCAGAAAAGACAAAATCACTGTGGCCTCTGGAGAAAAATGGTCATTCATGATGTGATATATTTTCTTCAGTTTCTTTTCCTGTATATTTTTATCTGTGTTTACAGATTATGTACAATATTAGATTTATAAGTAGTTTCCTCTGTTTATACCCTTGAAAAATTGGTTTTTAATTTACTTCTGTTCTCTTTGTTAAGATACTACATTCTTCTTATAGGAAATCCAAACAGTACTAAAAAATGTGAAGGAAAAAAGTGTACATTGAAAGTTCCACTAGAGATGACCATTATTAATATCTTGATGATTGTTTTTCTATACATGAGAGATAAAGAGAGGGGGCTTTGTGTGTATGTATTTATGGAATTTCCAGTATATATTTTTTTACTAAAGGATATGATACTTTGTCATGTTCTAGTTACTTTGAAGTGTTTGGTCTTTGCACCCAAATCATGAGCTCCTTGATAGAAGGAATCACTTAAGTCCTTTACAGTATCTTCTTCTAAAGAATATTTTTCAGTCAATAGATGATGGATATCCAAGCAGCCAGCATTTATCAATAGTAAATAGTACACAGTAGCTTGATCTAGCAAGATTTGGGCGTGAAGAGGCTCCCTCTTTTTTATTGCTACTTCCTCTCCTGTCCTTTCCTTCTGTTATTGAATAATGAATACCAAGTTGACTCTTATTTTTTTCCCTTTCCAAAAGAAAGTGGGCCAGATAATGAGAGCTTACAGGTTCAGATTACTTGCGTTTGAACCTATGAAGGAGCTTCGCTTTCTCTAGGGGACTGTGGAGGATCAGGAGAAGCTGCTTTGTCACGGGGTTATGGGAAGTGGGAAGTTCTCTTCTGGCACTCACGCCCCTGCCCCTGCCAAATCTGGCTAATATACACCTAACAGCAGGAGATTGATTGGCATCATATCTATGAGCTTGTGGGGGAAATTGTGCCTCCCAGGCTCTCCGTTGTGTCCTCTTTGCCCACATGGTACCTGACAGGTGAGCTGCTCTCTCCAGGTACTTCCATCCCCCTGGAGCTGGCCAGATGAAGCAGATAGCGGGAAGGTGATCTGGGCTCAGCCCCTAGAGGAATCTGTGTGTGGAAATGAGACTGGGGTTGGTTACTGGAGACAGGTGCAGACCAGACAGGACAGGAGCTGCTATTTGTGAAATCTGCTGGCAGCAGAGGACTCATGGACAAGCCACGGCAGGAGAGCACCTCAGGGTCATCCTTTCCTGTTGTGGCAGTGGCTGCTGGCTCACCTCTTACACAGTTGGTTTTGAAGGAGGTGAGGTAGCCTTTGCTGTAGCCACCATGTGACCGTTGAAAGGTTAGCAGGCTACTGGCCAGAGGAGTTAGGACCTGAGTAGATATAGCAAGTGGCCAGTAGAGGGTGCTAAAGCATTTACTCATGTAGTAAAATGGGGAGGCTTTGAAGCTGGTAGTTTTAGTGAAGCCATATTCTTTATAAAGAACTGAGGATAATTTGGGCATAGTGTATAGAATTATCATTATTATTTTTAAAAATTTTTGTTGGAGTATGGTTGCTTTACAATGTTATGTTAGTTTCTACTGCACAGCATAGAATTATTATTGATTGTAAAGCTTTAAGTAATAGAACTCAAGACTTCTTGTATAAAAAACATTTGGACTTTCTGGGCCTACCCCACAAAGGGTTTTTTTTTTTAACCTAAAAAAGGGGCATATGATGAGTTGACTTGACTTTAACCTCTCATTTTTTAAAAAAAATAAATATCAATAGTTAATAGTAAGTATACTTTAGCAACAGGTCAAATTATATGATAGTGGAATATAATATATACTATACTATGCAAAAAGAAGTTGAGGAAGTTTTATGAATCTGTTTTGCTGAGCCTTTCCTGTTTTCAGTCTTTTCTGAAGCAACCGGCTCAGAGCACTTTAAACCTGTACAATGTCCTTGACCAGTGCCATTGACATGAGCTTGCACTCATAAGGCTGATCTTAAAGGACTTTTCTGTTACTTTTTTTAGTAAACCCTCCAAAAGACAAAAGCTAATTCAAATATTATAAGGAAGATGGTCTTTTAAAGATCTTTCACATCCCTAGGGGACTGAAACTTGAAAGTACGAGCATTAAAAAAAAAAAAAAAAGATTGAATTATATAAAGGTCCACGTGCTCTTCGAAAAATAATGCCCTTGGCATTATACCCTTATTGACGTTTGTCCCAAGCCTTTGCATGTGTGTGTCTTGCTCTTGAAAGACTGCTGGAGCATAAGTTGTTCTAAAGTTTTCCTTGAGTGGATCCAAAGGGGATTAAGTCAAATGTCAGAAGTTCCCCAAGTAGCAATTCCTTAGACAGAGATCCTTGCGGCTGTGCTGAAGACCTGGCCAGGATAAGAACATTAAGAGAGGAGCATGGGCAGTTAGCTTGCTTCAGGCAGCAATCATGCTGAGTGGGTAAATTTTCATTCCTCCTAGGCACACATTAGTCAGTGGGCTTGGACACACAATTACATTGTACTTAGGAGGATCGTAGGTAGAATGAGATGTTTCTATAGCTAGCTGCTTATTATGCTGCCTGCTATCTTTTATTTTTTTAGTTTATTTTTAATTGAAGGATAATTGCTTTACAATATAGGTTTCATTTCTGGCACACATCAACATGAATTAGCCACAGGTACACATACGTCCCCTCCCTCTTGAATCTCCCTCCCACCCCCAACTCTTTCCCACCCCTCTAGGTTGTTAGAGAGCCTTGATTTGAGTTCCCTGATTCACACTGCAAATTTTCATTGGCTGTTTAACATACGGTAGTGTATGTGCTTCCACGCTACTTTCTCCATTCGTCTCACCCTCTCCTTCCTCCCCTCCACCCATGTCCATAGTCTGTTCTCTGTGTCTGCATCTCCACTACTGCCCTATGAATAGATTATCAGTACCATCTTTCTAGATTCCATGCTGTGTTGTGCTTAGTTGCACAGTCATGTCCGACTCTTTGTGATCCCATAGACTGACTCTATCCTGCCAGGCTCCTCTGTCCATGAGGATTCTCCAGGCAAGAATATTGGAGTGGGTTGTGATGCCCTCCTCTAGGGGATCTTCGCAACCCAGGGATGGAACCCAGGTCTCCTGCATTGCAGGTGGATTCTTTGCCATCTGAGCCACCAGGGAAGCCCAAGAACACTGGAGTGGGTAGCCTATCTCTTCTCTAGGAGAACTTCCTGACTCAGGAATCAACCTCGGTCTCCTGCATTGCAGGCAGATTCTTTACCAGCTGAGCTTCCAGGGAAGCCCCTAGGTTCCATACATATGTGTTAATATACGATATTTATTTTTCTGTTTCTGACTTCACTTTGAAGTTCATCCACCTCATTAGAACTGACTCAAATGCATTCCTTTTTATGGCTAAGTAGTATTCCATTGTATTTATGTACCACAGCTGCTTTATCTATTCATCTGTCAATGGGCATCTGGTTTATGCTGTCTGGATCCTCTAGATCCTCTCAGTTGAGTTGTGCGATGGATAAGGGCTAGCATTTAACTTAATGGCAGGTAACTTCAAGAGAGGGCCTAGTGGAGAGTGTCAGTTTGTGGTTCTGTACCCACCAGGGAGCGCTCCCAACCTTCTTGTGACCTTTAGGGTCATCATTAAAAAGTACCTAGAGAGACTCTTCATAGACTTGGAATATTTAATCAGGGAGAAACTGAATCAGATTGAAAATCTGATTGGTAAGTTAGGACTTACAGGGGCCAGGTGAGGAGGAATTGCAGTGGTTTAGCACTGACTGTTTAAGCAGATTT
Source organism: Bison bison bison (assembly GCF_000754665.1). NCBI lineage: Eukaryota > Metazoa > Chordata > Mammalia > Artiodactyla > Bovidae > Bison > Bison bison. Next base: position 489,654 of record NW_011492847.1, on the reverse strand, counting down.
TGCCTAAATTCCTGAGACACTTAGGAGTGCCATGGGGCACACAGTAAATCCACCCTGATGGAAATAGCCTTTTCCATTTAGGACCTTTCCTGATGGCCACCTGCTTACAAAGCATGAGCGTTGTGGGGTCACTTTACATTCCTGTTCTCCCTTTCCCCACCTCAGGTCCTGCCCTCATGTTGTAATGGCACTGGAAAGCCTGGAATTTTGTTTAATACGGACAGTATCTTGGACTGCTCGTGTTCCCAGCATTGTTAGATAAAGGCATCTAAAGTCATTAGGATTGGAGCACATCCCCTCCCTCCCCACCCCCATCCTTACCTGTGCTCTGAATTTTGTACCCCTTGGTAAAGTGTTTGTTGCCTTTCCGTTTCTAGTCCCGGTTTAGCTTTGGGGCCTCATGTTAAACTAATTTCATGCTCCCTGGGCCTGATTTCAGTCCTGCTGGCTGCTGTGATCTGTACCAAGGCTGAGGATGTTCAGGCTTTAAACATATTGTTCCTTCTCTTGAGAATGCTGTCCCTGCCCTTCTCTGCCTTTTGAAGTCCTACTGAGCTCAGTAGTTACTCCCAGGGACGGAGGAGCCTGGTGGGCTGCCGTCTATGGGGTTGCACAGAGTCGGACACGACTGATGCGACTTAGCAGCAGCAGCAGCAGCAGTTACTCTGTAGTTTCTGCTGTCTCCTACTTTGGAGTAAACACTCTTTTTTTCCCCCCTGCATTTGTAGCATTTGCCTGTGGCTCGAATGCCAGCAGTGCTCAGCTCACTGCCCTGTCATTGTCCCATCTCCCTGTGCCTCCAGAGTGCCTGGCTTATCTCTGCCATGGATGGTGCTTACCACGGAGCCTTGTATGCAACAGTAGCTCAGCAGATGTTCCTGAGCTAATGTGGGTTCCTTCTTTTTTCTCAGTTGGTACAATCCCTTTCATTTTACCAATGCTATCCAAGGAAAGATAGAATACTCTTGGGTAGGAATACTGCAGAGGCTAGTCTTAAACTAAGAAAGGAAGCTAGTTTTCTTAAATTTTCGAAACTAGGACTCTTGCCATATTTGCAATTTGAGGCGATTAGCTAGGCCTCTCAGAAGAAAGACTTAGGAAGTAGTTGGATGGTCTGTTCAGGAGTTAGAAGTATCCTGTCAGCCAGCAGGGAGGCTATTCATTGGTTGATCATAAATTATAATGGGTTAAGCCATATATGCTTGGACCTTTTTAAGGCACAATGAAGATTAGGGTAACAGTACTTTTTATTTTTGGGCTTCCCCAGGGGCTCAGTGGTAAAGAATCCGCCTGCAAAGGACCTTTGTGGTAGTTTTGCATGACTCTGGGGAATTGGGAGGGGATGTTCTCCCTTGATATGCAAGGGCCTTGCACATACAAGAGCAAACCTGAGGGCTCTCACAGTCTCCTGAAAAATCAACACTGGTTCTCCATCAGATCTCCATCTGTCTCTTGGATTCCATCTTTCATATTGAGTAGAAATATAGTACAAAAGAGTAACTTTCCACAGTAATTTTCAAATCTGTTCTTTTAGGCAGGAGAATAATTGATTCAGCAATATACGTATCTTCATTTATGAAATTCCACAAAGATATTATTGTTTTGATAACTACTCAAGGTTATTCTCTAAAGTAAAGCTTTATTTTTCAGATTTATTCTTTTCATTCTGTAAGCATTGTGGTCCAATATGACAGAACTGTACAGATCAGTGATTTCCAACTTTTTTTGAAGAATGGTTTAACTTTCTTTTATTGACTAATCTGACTCATATACCAGCCTCCCCTCCAATAAATGCATTGTGTTATTGTATGGAATTTTGTAATATTACTTGTATGAAGTTTCATTTGTTTTGAGAATTTTGAAGGACAGAGAGAAATATTTAAATGTTGCAACATCAAGGGGTTGGTTACCACAGGCTGTCTACACATCTCTTTGTAACTTTCAGCAGAGCAGGACAACTTGTCATCAAGAAGAAGATGCCAGAGTTGTGAGGTTTTGCATCATGTCTCAGTCTTGACTGTTTAGAGTATGTTTGAGTGCATTTAGTGAGAGACTGGGCCAAGTTAACAGATATCCGTTAGGAAGATTTATGGCATGGAATCTTCTGGTTTGGTCTGTTGTTTCTCCCAAAGTGTGTTGCAAGATTGGGGAGCATTGTGCTCCCCTCCCTGGCAGTCCTTGAGATGAAAAGAATAGGGAGACTGATGCTGCTCTGGTGAGGATGACCCAATAGAGTTACAGCTACAACCAGCACCTTCCACCATGTACATTTCTGTTCTCCCTTCTTTCCTGTGTCTCAGTAAGAGTTAGGGTGGTCTAGCTGCCTAACAAATTCACCCCAGAGCTCAGACATTATAGACATTTATTTCCTGCTCAGTTAACAGGAATAAGGTGGTTGACACATTGGAGGGCAGCTCTCCTTGCAGTCTTCTGGGATTCAAGTATGACAGTATCACCATAATGGTGATGAGGCTCTGAAAGTCACTCAGGATACTGTCTCTGTTCCACTGACTAGTAGCAAAAGGCCATGGAGGAGTGTGCATGGGATGCCAGGAAGTGGCACATACCACCTCTGCTTACATTTCTCTTGCTAAAGACCTAGTCACGTGGTCAGACCTAACTGTGACGGAAGCTGGAAATTGTAGTCTAACAGTGCCCTCAGAAATAAGAGAACATTGTGGTAGTTTGCTAAGGCTGCCATAACAAAATCTCACAGACTTGGGGGGTGGGGGGTGGTGGTGGTGTTGCTTAAATGATAGAAATTTATTTTCTTACTGTCTGGAGCCTAGAAGTCCAAGATCAAGGTGTCGGCAGGTTTGGTTTCTTCTGAGGCTTCTTTCCTAGGCTTGCAGAGAGCCTCTTCTGCTGTGTCTTGGTGTCTTTTTTTTCGTGTGTGTGTCCTCATGGTCTCTTGTTTTAAGGATACCAGTCATACTGGACTGGAGCCCACCCTGATGGCCTCATTTAATGTAATCATCTATTTAGAGGTTCTACCTCCAAATATAGTCATATTCCAAGTTACTGTGGGTTAGGGCTTCAACATATGAATTTTTCTGGGGACACAATTCAGCCCATAGCAAATGTGGATTTTGGTGAGGAGCTAAAAGCTGCTTTCCTCTTCCCCTATACTGTGTGTGTGCTCAGTCACTTCAGTTGTGTCTGACTCTTTGCGACCCTATGGACCATAGCCCACCAGACTCCTCTGCCCATGGAATTTTCTAGGCAAGAGTACTGAAGTGGGGTGGCATTTCCTTCTCCAGGGGATCTTCCTGACCCAGGGATTGAACCTGCGTCTCTTGCATTGCAGGCGAATTCTTTACCACTGAGCCACTGGGGACATCACTTATAACTGCTTATGTTTAATCCATTCATTGGCGATCAGATCATGGATTTAGAACCAGACAGAGTAGATTCAAATTCTAGTTCCACTACTTAACAGCTGATGTGTCTCTCTTAACTTCAGATTCCTCATCTCTGAAAAGGAGGTAAACATTTTCATCTTACAGAGCTGTTTTGAGGATTTGTTAAGGGAAAAAGCCCAGCGTAGGGCCTGGCACGTAGAGTATTAGCATAATCTCCTTTCTTCCGTTGGTGATGCCTGTCTTGCAGATGGTACCCAGACTGAACAGCTCGTTAAATTTTGCAGTAGAAAGTCTGGACATTCTTGAGCATTTCGTGGTATGTCAGAAATAGTCTCTGAAATCTTCAAGCTTATGGACATAACTCATGAAGTTACAAAACCGTTGCCATTAGATGGCAATCTAGCATGGATTTCACTGTGGAAAACCGTGACTTGCTTTTCATCTGACTTTTCTGAAGATATCTGTTTCATTAAGGCTTTTTTGTCAATCTCATTCTAAGTTTTCTGACATGGAAAAGAAAATAAACAGTATTATTTCTATTAAAAAATAACTTCCTAATTGTTTTATAAATTAGTGTATAATAAATATTCATTAATCTTTTTAGGGGTTTTGGTAGCTGAGGTACACCTAGATGGGCTTCCCAGGTGGTGTTCGTGGTAAAGAATCTGCCTGCCAGTGCAGAAGACACCCATCCCTGGGTGGGCAGGATCTCCTGGAGAAGGGAATGGCAACCCACTCCAGTACTCTTGCCTGGAGAATTCCATGGACAGAGGAGCCAGGCAGGCTACAGTTCATGGGATTGTAAAGTTAGACACAACTGTGTGACTGACTATTGCTTAATGTAATGCATATTTACATATGTATTATATAATATACGTTTCCTTTTTATGTTACCATTTAAGTTTGGTAGGTTGTTTTCCTTTTTTTTAGAATTCCCATAGATTGTGATTCCATGGTAAAGCCTTGACTAATTTTTATCTATACAGAATTTTACAGCTATAACAGGTAAATTATTAAGGTAATCCTGGAAAAATTTTTATAAATGTATTCTCTAGTTATTGGGTAAAGGCTTGTTTTTAGGTTTCTTCTTTAAATCTTTAGGGATTTCTCTAATCTGCTAAAACATGCTGTTACCCTTTTTGCTAAGTATTACATTTAGAAATATCTTGAGGCATCCAATTTGTAAAAGTCAAATTTTTGCCAGCCTGACTTTCTTTCTGGTTCCTTATACAAATAATTAATTAGGCAGAGAAAATTTTTGTCTAGTTCCAAGAATAGCATTCACATGTAACGTACTCTACTTGACTATTTAAGCTTAGGTCAAGATCATTCCGTACTCCCCGGTGGCTCAGATGGTAAAGACTCTGCCTGCAATGTGGGAGACCCTGATGGGTCAGGAAGATCCCCTGGAGGAGGGCATGGCAACCCACTCCGGTGTTCTTGCCTGGAGAATCCCATGGTAGAGGAGCCTGGAGGGCTATAGTCCATGGGGTTGCAAAGAGTTGGACATGACTGAGCGACCAGCACTTTCACTCTCAGAATCTCTTTCTGTTCACAAACACAGCTATCTGTAGCCTCTCCAGTGATAACAGAGCTGGAGGGGGTTGGATCTGTGTGTTGCTCTGTCTACCACACTTGGCAGAATCAGAGACTCATTAGATCAGTGGATCAAAATGTTTAGCAGTTTTTTGCCACATCCGATCTGTTACATAACCAATGATCTCTTTTTTCCTTATGTATACATATATTTGTATAAAAAGCCTTTTGTCCTGATCTGTAACATTTTTACATTTTAAGACTCAATATCTGAACCCCATCTGTGATTTTGAAATTCCAAAAGAGCCTTTGGTGTGTATAAGTTAGAATGCCTTTGGCTGCCAGAAGCAGACATTCCAGCACAATCTGCCTTAAACCAGAAAGGAGATTTGTTGGATCTTGTAACTGAAAAAACTGGGCTTCCTTTGTGGCTCAGCTGGTAAAGAATCTGCTTGCAATGTGGGAGATCTCAGTTCGATTCCTGGGTTGGGAAGATCCCCTGGAGAAGGGAAAGGCTACACACTCCAGTATTCTGGCCTGGAGAATGCCACTGACGATAGCCCACGGGGTCACAAAGAGTCAGACATGACTGACTTTCAGTTGTCACTTGTAATGGAAGAAAGTCCAGTTATGACTGGAGAGGTATGCTCTGGGAAACCCTGCTGGGCTCCTTCGTCCTCTCAGCTCGGCCCTCTCTGGTTGGTTTCATCCTCAGGGATGAAAGGCAGGGGTAGAGGGGTAGAGGCAGAAGTAGCTTCAGGCCTCGGTGTGCACAGCACATTACACCACCAGAGGACAAGGCAGGCCGAGTCTGATGACTCCCTCTTGAAGAGCAAGGAAACTTCTTTTTCAGAAGCCCTTAGCACACTTTCCCTCATTCTTACTTACTTTGATTGGGTAATGTCTTCACTTTTAAAAAAATTTATTTTTACTTATTTATCTGGGTCTTAGTTGGAGCATGTTGGATCTAGTTTCCTGACCAGGGATTGAACCTGTGCCCCCTGCATTGGTAGCTCAGAGTCTTAGCCACCAAAGAAGTCCCAACATCACTACTTTTGAACCAATCAGTGTAGGCTGGGCCCCTCAACTTACGCCTGGATTTCTGAACAGGTCATCAATAAGTTATCCTTGGGCCAGCCAGGCCTGCCTTTGGAGTAGTTTCAGGTCATTTCTCCTTAAAGCTCATGGACTATGTCGAGAAAATGAAAGTCAGAGTAGTGACAAGAGGATGCTGTATAAACACCAGTGCTCAATGTAAAATTGTGTTCTTGAATAATATTCCTTAATGCATAAATACTACAGTTCAGAGCATCTTTACATGCCCTGTTTTGCATGTAGTCAATATAGGAGTGTATTATATTAAAATTATCCTTGTGTTTATAGTACTTGTTCACAAGAAATCTATTTTGGTTTGGATAAATATATTTAATAAGTTATATTATTAATTTCTTTGTTACTATGTTAAATATACTATGTTCTTGTTAAAGCAGAAAGTTTTTCTTGAGCCTGCTTAATTTGATGCCTTAGAGGCCAGGAAGTTAGGAATTTCCCCATCTGATTAAATGCCATTGAATAATTCCAGTAAGTAATGCTAAATGTTCTTTGGAATTATTATAAAACTTTGTGGTAAACCTTTTTCATCTTGGTGTCTTGTTGTTCTTAATATTTTTAGTGGTTTCCTCTGAATTTTCCTCTTTTTTTCTTTGGTGTCATTAAAGTTGTCTGTGAGGGCTTGATTCTTTTTCTGCTAAGGCAGAATCTGAAAATTCATTATTTCAGATGACCGTGTTAGACCTGATTTACTCAGACAGGTGTAAATAACATTTTGTAGAACTTTCCAGTAAAGGTTTAGCTGTTGGTGTTTAGTTTAAGCTAAGTCTCTCTATTTGAATTTAGTGTTGTAGAGGCCAATGGTATATTCTTTTGCCACATAGCAGGAAGTTGTTAAAGCTATTTTTAGAAACCCAGGTGCTGCCAGTGCAGGACACTTAAGAGACATGGGTTTGATCCCTGGGTTAGGAAGATTCCCTAGAGGAGGGCACAGCTACCCACTCCAATATTCTTGTCTGGAGAATCTATGGACAGAGGAGCCTGGAGGGCTACAGCCCATAAGGTTGCAAAGAGTCGGACACATGCGACTTAGCATGCAGTCTTTTCTAGAAGTTTTTGAATTTGCCACTTTAACAACTACATCTTCAGTTCAGTTCAGTTGCTCAGTCGTGTCTGACTCTTTGCGACCCCATGAATTGCAGCACGCCAGGCCTCCCCGTCCATCACCAACTCCCGGAGTTCACCCAGACTCAGGTCCATCGAGTCAGTGATGCCATCCAGCCATCTCATCCTTTGTTGTCCCCTTCTCCTTCTGCCCCCAATCCCTCCCAGCGTCAGAGCCTTTTCCAATGAGTCAACTCTTCGCATGAGGTGGCCAAAGTACTGGAGTTTCAGCTTTAGCATCATTCCTTCCAAGAAATCCCAGGGCTGATCTCCTTCAGAATGGACTGGTTGGATCTCCTTGCAGTCCAAGGGACTCTCAACAGTCTTCTCCAACACCACAGTTCAAAAGCATCAATTCTTCGGCACTTAGCTTTCTTTATAGTTCAACTCTCACATCCATACATGACTACTGGAAAAACCATAGCCTTGACTAGATGAACCTTTGTTGGCAAAGTAATGTCTCTGCTTTTGAATATGCTGTGTAGGTTGGACATAACTTTCCTTCCAAGGAGTAAGCTTCTTTTAACTACATCTTAGTATTCATTTAATAAGAAAACACAAGAGTATGAAAGCTACTATTAATTCAGTCACATTTCAGAATAAATATGTGTGACGCACTGCCATATAGGCACACATCAAGAAACAGTGCCCATGTGTGAGGCACTTTTTCAGCCTGCAATCAGTTCTGCGTGTACACAGAGATTCAAGAATACCTTATATTAATCTGTGGCACCTCTTGTCTGCTGTTACTGTTTAGTCACTAAGTCGTTCTGACTCTTTTGTGACCCCACGGACTGTAGCCCACCAGGCTTCTCTGTCCATGGAATTTCCCAGGCAAGAATACTGGAGTGGGTTGTCATTTCCTTCTCCAGGGGATCTTCCTGAACCCCTGTCTCCTGCATTGGCAGGCAGGTTCTTTACCAGTGAGCTACCAGGGAAGCCCATGGCACCTCTACTTACCCCAAATAATGGTCATCCAGTTGGGAAACTCTGTAATTAGTGTTATAAAATATCTCAGTTATTCTCCTAATAAAAATGCTCCCTAATCTTCGAATGCAACCTCCTTCAGTTCTAAACTGTTAGACCTCAGAGCTATAAGTACAGCTTTCCTTCCCCATTTAGCCTGCACATGGTAGGCACTGAATGGGTATCACTTGAGTCAGTGCATAGATGAATACTTGAATGATGACTATGAGTGCATGATGTTCTAGATTGTCTTGGCAAAAGTACGGAAGTAAACTCCCAACTGGGAGGGAACTGAGTAATCTTACCAGGAACTTAATGTTCATGAACCAAAAGAAACCAAGAAATAGTTCATGAAGTTGGACATCTTCCCACACCTTTAACCCACAGTTTGTTTTGTGTCAGGAAATATATTAATATTTTTTTCTCCTTGTTGAGTTTTTTCAATCTCCTTTTTTTGAGGAGGGTGGTTTGAAGAGATGTAAGTTTTGGTCTTTTTGTGTTTCTCATCTTCTGCAAATAAATGATAAAATCAACAGAAATGAGCAGTCAAAAGGGGAAAGCCCAAGCATGCCTCTAGAAAAACCCTTGTATCTGCCTCCGTTTATTAATCTTTCTGCCTCCTTATACAGTCCTGTCCTGAAACACCTGATATGCTTATTTGATCTTTTATCCATATGTCTAGGACCTGTACTGGGCTGTCACTGGGGTATTATGGGACATCTCTAAACGTTGGATTTATTCTTTTCTGTGTTATATGTTATATAAAAAAAACTCTGTGTGCATCTTCCTGTTTGCTATCCATCCTTAGTTATGATTCTGTCTCCCTGTGTAAGTATTTGGGTTCAGTCTTTGAAAGGCTTTCCTAACTGTATAGCTTCCTTTGCTGTAGCAGGGAGGGCAGAGGATTTTGAGTGAAGTGTTTTCTGTTGGTAAGTAAACAGACTGGGTAAGGGTTATTTCTTAATTATTTTAATTGTTATTTCTTAATTATTTTAATTCTTCTAGTACAACTAACTCTTTAATCTCTGTCCTCTACTTAAAGGGGAAACTGGTTGTGATTATGCTTTGTTTGTTTATTTTTATAAAAATAGTGTGTGACTTTTGTTGGAAATACAGTAGAGTACAAAGTAGAAAATAAAGATCATTTGTGATCCTTCTACTCAGTGAAAAATACTATTAACATTTTACCATTTCCTTTCAGCCTTTTTCCCATGCATTTTTATCACATTAGATGAAGATATAATAGCTTTCTTACTTACCCCACTAAATACTCTTTTAAGTTTCCCCCTTAATATAATAAGTCATTAAGAACTCTCTATAAATATTTTAATGGTTTTGTTAGAATTTTCTTGTTTGAATGTACTGTATTTTATTTAACTGTTCTCCCAAAGTTAAGCTTTTTATGTATTTCCAGTTTTTGTCAATTAAAAATGATATACTAACATTTTTTTCTGCTTTATTCCTATATCTGTATTTTCAGTTATTTCCCCAGGATTAATCAAATCTGGGAAGTAGAATTAGTAGATGAATATTAGTATTTTTGGCAATTTGGTAAACACTTGATAAACTATGCTTTCCTGGAAGATTATGTAGTTCCTAATCTCATCAGTAGATCGTCCATTTCAGCAGTATTCAAGATTTTGTTGACTCTTTCACTTTGAGGGCAAAAATATATCCCATTCTTTGTACTTGCATTTCTTTTTCTTTCTTTTTTTAATATATTATTGTTTTAGATTGGATTATAATTGCTTTACAATGTTGTGTTAGTTTCTGCTATGCAACAACATAAATCAGTTATATGTGTGCATTTGTGCCTTCCCTCTTGAGCCTCCCTTCCGCCCCACCGCCCATCTTACCCCTTTAGGTCATCACAGAACACCCAGCTGAGCTCTCTGTGCTGTATAGGAGCTTCCAACCAGCTATCTGTTTTACACATGGTAGTATATATATGTGTGTGTTCTCACATTTCTTTGGTTCTTACTGAGGGTGAACTGTTTTCATTGGGTTGTTACCTTTCTATTGAATTATCCATTTGCATTTGCTGCTCATTTATCTATTAGGATCTTAGTGTAGTGTTTTGTTTCTATTTGAATTTCCATGAACTTTTTATTGTATTAATTTTTTGTCATGTTTATGTTCTTCTGAGGATAGTAATATATACCTTTTCATATTTAAATTTCTTGACATTTTCCTTTGTAATTTTTCCCATTGCTGAAATTTAAGAAGTACTTTTCAGTCTAAAGACAAGAGAGAGATTTACCAAGGATATCTTTTCTTCTTCTCTTTGTGGGGTGATTCTTTTATAATTAATTCTAACCTATAGAGTTCAGAGTTTAATTTGAAATAAATGTTAGGTTTGGGTGGATTTCCTCTGAAAAGCTGACTAATCATCTTATTAATTTTTGTTCTTTCCATTTTGTAATGCCACACTTAGCATTTATTACATTTTTGTCACAGTAGGCCCTCAGGGTAAGATAGTATTTTGAAATTTCCTTCTCAGTCTTTCCCTCTCTTGACCTAATCTTTTGAGGATTTGCTCATTTGGAATTTTTATGTACTATTCTGCTCCTCTTTTGGCTCTGTTTTTTCTCTTCTGTTTTTAATTTGCATTTCTGCACTTTTCAGAATTTTCAGTAAATTAGTCCACATGTGAGTTCTTAAAGACAGCTGCACTGTTACATTCATCATTGTATTCCCTGTAGCCCTTATTGAATTTTTAAAGCAATAACATTAAAGCAAGCTCTTCTAGAAAACTTGGGAGATAAGAAAAAGCATAAAGAAGAAAATAAATTAGTCTTACCACTCAAAGATATCCTGATGTTGTTAAACATACTCTATAAAATTTGCTAGGAACTATATACATGTGTACTTAGTCACTCAGTCGCGTCTGACTGTTTGTGACCCCATGGACTACAGCCTGCCAGGCTATCCTGTCCATGGAATTCTCCAGGCAATACTAGAGTGGGTTGCCATGCCCTCCTCCAGGGGATCTTCTTGACCCAGGAATCAAACTGGGGTCTCCTGCATTGCAGGTGAATTCTTTACCAGCTGAATTACCAGGGAAGCCCAGGAACTATATAGTATTTGTAGTATTTTGTGTGTGTATGTGTGTGTGTGTGTGTGTGTGTGTGTGTGTGTGTGTGTATGCTTGAAACATTCATATATATGTGTATAATTCTATTTTTTACTAAATGGGAGCATCCTATACATACTGTTTTGTTGTGTACTTTTTACTTGTAATAATTCCATGTTTTTTTTAAACATTCCTCTGTGACTTTAAATATATTTTTTTGACTTACATTCCCATTATTTGGCTATATACTAAATAAAATATTTTATGTGAAAGAAAATGCTATTCTTTCAAAGAGATTGAATTTCAGAGTGATAATACGGTCAGACCACCTGTTATCTCTGTTGCAGCAAAAATATGTGTGTGTGTGTGAGCCACTGTAGAATGGCTTTGTGTAGGTTGAATAAGTAAACTCAAAGAAGAGAAATAGGTGGTACATTAGATGTTTTCTAGGGAGCCTAAATGGTTTTGGCCACTTGACATCTTATAAAGTGGGCAGCATTACAGATCCAGGGTCTGAGCTATAGCTATAGTTATCTCAGAAGGAAGAAGGAATTCAGAATTTTGGGGGCAGGAGATGTTAGTTAGATGCCAAATCAAATTTGTGAGGTCAATGGTTGTAAAGTCGGTGCAGTTAGAAGTCAAAGGGGGTAGACCTGTATCTAAATTGGTTATAGCCAAAAGAGTAGTTTAAGGCATGTCAGCCTAAGACCAGAGGGCACAAGACAGGTGGGAGGAAAAACTGTGACAAACATGAGTCTGGTTAATGGAGATGAGGCTCTGTTAGATGGGGCTTAGTAGAGATGAGGCACTAGAAGTGAGTAGTGACGACAGTCAAATTTACCCCTTTAAATCTGCTCCCTTATGTGGGAGCAACTCTATCACCCATAGCTTTAAATAACTGCAGAACTGAGCAGCATGACCTTTATTTTGGAGAGTCCTCAGATGTGTGTGGTTTGTATCCCCAGATTCCCATTGGACTGTAGCGTGGGAGCCTAGAGGAAAGGAATTCAAAATTCCAGAGAATTTTGAGAAGTAGTGAAGCCACCAGGACTTCTGGGAGTTGCCTTTGGGAAAGTGAAGTGAAATTCGTTCCGTCGTGCCTGACTCTTTGCGACCCCCATGGACTTCTCCAGGCCAGAATACTGGAATGGGTAGCCTTTCTCTTCTCCAGGGGATCTTCCCAACCCAGGGGTTGAACCCAGGTCTCCTGCATTGCAGGCAGATTCTTTACCATCTGAGCCACCAGGGAAGCCCAAGAATACTGGAGTGGGTAGCCTATCCCTTCTCTAGGGGATCATCCCAACCCAGGAACCGAACAGGAGGTGTCCTGCATTGCAGGCGGATTCTTTACCAACTGAGCTATCAGGGAAGCAAAGACCTCCGCATTCTTGCTCCTTTCCACGGGGACTCAGAAGAGAGCCTCAGATCTTCCCTAACAAACCAGTATGGTTGGAGCAGACAGTCCACTGGAGCAGTAATGAGAAGGAATGCTAGGCAGAGTGCTTCAGCTGGGGGAGAAAGGCCTTCAGTCACAGGAGACTTAGGAGTTGGGCTTGATCTTGGAAGTGTTAAGTTTGCATTGAGAAAGGAGGTACAACCACTTGTATCTTTATAGCTGTTTTTTTCACATGTGCTACAAAGAAAGGTTATTTTTCTTTTTCAAATCACATGTATTCCAGTCAAATAGTCTGAAAAACAGATTATTATAATGAAAATTTTACTTTTAGTTGATTTCCATTTATAAAATTGACAGTGTTTTTACTAAAATTCACTCAGAGTTGAAAACTTTCAGAAGAAGAAATAATTAGCCTATTAGCTCTCTGCTTTCCGATAGTCAGTCTCACAAGTTCATGCCCTTTTTCTTTTGGCTTAGATATTTACATTGTTTTGTGAAACTTGAACAAGATATTATACCCACCATGGGAGCCCCTGTTGAACATACTGATGGATGTATGTTAGCTTGAAAAATCCTTGTGTTCGGTGCTTTATCCTCTATGTAAGAATTAGTATATAATTTAAAGTGTGAAATACCTCGTGAAGAGTATGCTCCGTGAGAACACGGATCTTTTCTGTTTATCTACCAGTAAATTCCCAGCACCAGTCATGGAACTCGACTCAACAGAGGTACAGAATAAATACTTTCATTGAGTGGGAATAAAAATGTATGGGTGATTTCTAAGATTTTTTGGAGTTCTGGTATTCTGTTATTTCCATATCATGGTACTCCTCTGTCTCTTCTCGAAGTTATCCTGTATTAAATTAAGGTTCCCAAGTGGTGCTAGTAGTAAAGAACCTGTCTGCCAACGCAGGAGACATAAGAGATGTGGGGTTCGATCCTTGGGTTGGGAAGATCACCTGGAGGAGGGCAACCCACTCCAATATACTTGCCTGGAGAAACCCCTTGGACAGAGGAGCCTGGCGGGCTACAGTCCATGGCGTCACAAAGAGTTGGACATGACTGAGGCGACTTGGCACGCACAGCACAATATAGTATGTGGGAAAATCTGGTGACATCGGTTCAGATGACTGGAAATACTATGTTGGAATTCATAGATTACTACTGAATATTCCCTTGACATTTGTGATGTTTATGAACTGTCCAATTTGCATGCACACAGTTTCCTTACTAGCTTGTTTATTATGCATTTACAAAAAACAGGCAAAATGTTGATTTTTTTTTTTCTCACAAGTGGAGCTGGGTGTAAACCAGCTGGAAAGAGCAGTGCTAGTTGAGGTTTCTGTGGTTACAGATGGCAAGTATTGTTTGCTAGTTCAGTGGGTCCTTCCTGCCCACTGGCTTTGCGGCTCATGCTCATCCCATTTCTTCCTTAGGTGACCAGCCTTACCTTTGTTATGAGCTTTAAGGGGTTTCTTGAAAGGGTTCAATTTGTGAGTATTCAGAGACTACCATAATAATTAGAATATAGAGTTTTAAAAACTCATCATATGCTTTATACTGTTTTCTGTTTTCTTTGGTTTTACTAGGTAAAAAAGCTCCCATTTTGTTTAATAAAGAAATGATTGAGTCCATGAAGGAAGGTTCGGTTGTTGTGGATTTAGCTGCTGAGGCTGGCGGAAATTTTGAAACTACCAAGCCAGGAGAACTTTATGTTCATAAGGTATAGCTCAGAGCTTCCTCTTGCTATGATCCTGATCCTTCATCTTTTAGTGATTTGTGAGAGGGTGTTTGTTGCTTTAAATATTGAGAGAAACTGAGGCTGGAAATTTTCTAAAATTAAAAGTAGTCACATTTAAAGCTCTTTTTGAAATATGTGTTCATGTGTATATAAAGATGTATAATTTCAAAACTTAGCCTTGGCTGAGAATTGTCCTGTAAAGAATGTGAGCGTTTAGTAATAGACCTTTCTGACTGTATTTTTATTCATTTAGGGAATTACTCACATAGGCTACACAGACCTTCCCAGCCGAATGGCCACTCAGGCCAGCACCCTGTATTCCAACAACATCACCAAGCTTCTGAAGGCCATCAGCCCAGACAAAGATAATTTTTACTTTGAAGTGAAAGATGACTTTGACTTTGGTACAATGGGTCACGTCATTAGAGGAACCGTAGTGATGAAGGTGAGTAAAGAGATCTATTCCTTCCTGTGTTTTCATTTTGCATTTGTTCTAGGATTTTTGTTTATGGAAGAATCCTATAGCAATGTGTTGGGTTTATGCCAATAAAAATTATTTAAAAATCCAGAACAACTTAAAGAAAAATATTGCAGATATACATGTGACTCACCTAAAAAAATAGGAGAAGGCAATGGCACCCCACTCCAGTACTCTTGCTTGGAAAATCCCATGGGCGGAGGAGCCTGGTGGGCTGCAGTCCATGGGGTCGCTAAGAGTCGGACACGACTGAACGACTTTGCTTTCACTTTTCACTTTCATGCATTGGAGAAGGAAATGGCAACCCACTCCAGTGTTATTGCCTGGAGAATCCCAGGAACAGGGGAGCCTGGTGGGCTGCCATCTATAGGGTCTCACAGAGTCGGACACGACTGAAGCGACTTAGCAGCAGCAGCACCTAAAATATGTATTGCTTTTGAAAAACAGAAAACAAACAAAACCCCCAAAACTGAATAAAGTAAAAATTAAACATTCCCCCACCTATCTTCTTTTAAGTTCTGTTTTCTTCCTTATATGTTCTATGCACATACTAATTGTACATCTATGTGTGTTTTCGTGACACAGCCATTATATATTTACGTACATGTATGTAGTGCTAATGGTAAAGAACCTACCTGCCGATACAGGAGACATAAGAGAAGTGGGTTCAATCCCTGGGTCAGGAAGATCCTCTGGAGGAGGGCATGGCAACCCACTTTGCCTGGAGAATCCCATGGACAGCGGAGACTGGTGGGCTGTAGTCCGTAGGGTCACAGAGAGTCGGACATGACTGATGGAAGTGACTTAACATGCATGCACATGTTATATATTTATATAAAGTGATGTTATAAATTATATGAACTTCTATATTTATTTAAAATTGTTTTTCAAAGAGTTTTTCTGCAACACTGAATTGACTGAATGCTGGATGGTTTAAAAAGTACTGTTCTTCTAATTTCTGTTAGGATGGCCAAGTGATTTTCCCTGCTCCCACACCGAAAAATATTCCTCAAGGTGCCCCAGTAAAACAGAAGACAGTGGCAGAGCTGGAGGCTGAAAAAGCAGCTACTATCACGCCCTTCAGGAAGACGATGACATCGGCTTCTGTCTATACAGCAGGTAAGGGTTCCTTTTATGAAGATTTAGACTTCTTTGAATTATGACTGTATTATGTGAGTAATGTATTAACTGTCAAAGTTAGTAAATGAAATGCAGTTGTCATTCATTGGATTCTCAGGACTTGACCTTGTTAGAAGCAGTTTTCACATGTGACATGTCACCGGTCCCACCTCTGTGGACTTGGAGACTGCATTGTCCACTCTCAGAGAGCAGGCACGGGGGTAAATGCGGGAATGAACAAGTGAGAAATAATACATAGGTGGTTAATACTTTTCTTTTATAAAAAACATTTAAAATATAATTTTTAATGTTTTTATATATATATACCAAATATAAAGAGTAATGATGTATGTCAGATTGTGTTGTTATAAAGTTCATCTAAATGTGGTTATTGATTTATTTTTTGTGGTTTATAAAACATCACTTGTGATTATCTGCATCTCTGGGTAAGGTGGGGGGACCAAATATTTGCTTTTAAGAATAAACAGTAAGTTATTCATCTAGTAAAAAAAATTCAGTTTTTATCTCTTTCTTTATAGTTTAACATAGATTCTTCATTTTCCAGTTAATCTTCATGAAGACACTAAAGAATTGTCATAAAATAGTGATAAATATTCATTCTGGCTATGAATTGTTAGAACTTGAAATATGGAAATTTGATTTTAAGTTGGTTTCTGTCTCATAGAATGAGTTAAAAATGTTTAGATCTGTGAGAGCCAAAATACAAACAAAAGCAAACTATAAAGAATTAAAGACTGGTACCAAGCACACAGAATTCTTGTAGCCTCAGCATTCTCCAAATTCCCATGTGAGGCCAGATGTTTTAAGCTAAATATGTAACTCTCCTTGAATAAAGAGCAAGTTTCAGCAAAATGACTGAGAAAGCCTTTAGTTGTGAATATTATGAATAGATGGAGCAGTGTCCCTACTTGCACTTACTTATTAAAAAGAAGGAACCATATAATTGTGTTGTACAAGGAGAGTATGGTCAGTAGGTTGTAAATTTCCATTTCTCTTTGGGATTCATAAGGAAATGTAGGGAGATATAACAATGATTTATTTTTCTAGGTTTCTCTTATGTTTATTGAGTCAAAGTTTATTGCGTTTTAATAGATGTGACAGTGGCATATCCTAGTGAATAAAGGGATGGCCTTCTATTTATTTTTTTGTACCCTAAAAGTTCCTCCTTTATAATAAAGCCAAGTGTTTTTCTTGAACACTTCTACCATATGTTAGAATCTATTTTACTAGCTTTCTTCAAAAAATGTGATTTGCTTTTTTTCCTTTTTTTTTTTCTGTTTTTCTTTTTCCTTTATCATAGAGACTGAATGTAGCATATTTGACATTAATGAATGTCAAATGAAAAGACTTTAGTTTATTCAATAGTTAATAAGAAACCTTCAGCTGAGGAGTTTCTATCTTAGATGGCCAACACAGTTGATTGCAGGTGATGAGAACTTACTGCTTCATAACTAATGTGGGCATTTAGTGAGTGCTAGGGCATCATGCTAAACACTTCACATGCCTTAGCTCATTTATTCCTTATAAGAACTCAGTGAGTTCGGGATATTATTATTTTCTTTTTCTAGATGAAGACAGAAAGGATTAATAATGTTACAGAGAATACTGGAGCACAGAGAGGTTAAATAAGTTACCTAAGATCACACAGCTAGCAAGCAGTAGAGCCAGAATTTGAACCAGGCAGCCTGGCTTAAGAAAACATATCCTTAAATATAACCCTGCACAGATTCTCTGATGTTTAACTGAAGCTCAAAACAATATTCTATCTTACTCTCCCTCCAGATGGTTAACAGGCCATTCATGGGAGCCCTGGAAGTCTTATATGTGGGTAGGGAAATAAAACTGCATAAACTTCCCTAGGGGTCCAATGGTTAAGACTCCACACTTGTACTGAAGGGAACACTGGTTCAGTCCCTGGTTGGGGAGCTAAGATCATGGGGAACTATGTCATGTGGGGTGTCCAATAAACAAAAAAAATTTAAAACTACAGTCTTACTGAATAATTTAAAGTAACTTGTCAGTTGCTAATGTTTCAGCTTTGCCACTTGTAAAGAAATAGTCCATATCAAGGGGAAAAAGTACCTTATTCAAGGAAGTTAAATTCCAGCATCCTGGTCATCCATTATGATTTGGTTTTCACTGACCGCTAGGTAACCCTTTCTTCTGTTGCAGAACAGCCATCCACATGTTTGCTGTTAGGAAAGGTGATAATTAAAGATGTATGTTGAGAGCTGAGTGTTTGTATTCTGCACATTCTTAATTTAATTTGTATTTTTTTCCCTTTTTCTTTGTAAAATCCTGTTTGCTGACTTGGTATTGAGGCTGGAGCTGACTGCCCTGGCCAGCAGTCCAGTCCAGATTCAGGAGCAATTGCAAAACTTCTGTCCTGGGTGGGTGGAAGCCATATGTTTTGGGGAGGTGCTGGAGTGAATGAAACCCTTCCTAATCTTTTAAAATCCCTCTTCCCAGCCAAATCTGAGAGTGACATGAAGTGGGCCTCCCCAAAGTCTGTCTTATAAAGGTTGTGTCTTGCCCAAGTAGCAAATGCTTTGGTAGATCCTTTATAGGCCTATAATTCTGGAATAAAAACACTTGTATAAACACATGTGGCATCGTCAATGAAAGTTAAAGCAGAGAAGAGGACCAGTTATGCAGAGGAAAATGTGCAAATTATTATTAAGGTGACTCATAAATTTTACTAGATGTTTACAATTTATTTTAGGGGATGGTGGTGGTGGTCAGGAAGTTGAGTTTTGCTCACAATACCTTTAACTCACTTTCACCTCCCTTCCCAATAAGGAAATGTCTTTAAAAAAAAAAACTCATTTGCAAGGGTGTGGAATTTTAAAGCCTTGACTATGCCACATGTTTGTGTGTGGGTGTGCGTGTGCTTTTAATCCTCCTGAGAGAACTGGATGTGAGCTCACACTCTTTTCTGTTTCTCCAGGTCTCACTGGGATACTAGGTTTGGGCATCGCGGCTCCCAATTTAGCCTTTTCCCAGATGGTGACCACCTTCGGCTTGGCTGGCATTGTGGGCTACCATACTGTCTGGGGAGTGACTCCTGCTCTCCACTCACCGCTAATGTCTGTGACTAATGCAATCTCAGGTTTGTTCCCCTCTTGTTTTCCCTCATCTTAGGTTTTCAAGGGCTTGTTCAACTCACACAGTGCTTTCCATGAGGTTGATAAAGTCTGTGTTTCCAAATTGTAGGGCTTGGCTTCGTGGTGGTGGTTGTGGTGACTTGGGCTCCCAGAGGTGGAGGGGTGGGGTTTGGAAGTAAGAAGCCAGAGAAGTGTGTCAAGCCTTTGGGCTGCCCCCATTTCAAGCAGGGCAGAGCCACTGTTTCTTCTTTCAGTTATGATTTCCTTTAAAGAGAAGCAGTGTTTCACAGGAGCATGATGGTTCATGCAGTAGTGCACACGGCTCTTCCCAAGACTGTTCTCTGTGGTCCCTAGCGATGGCTCAGATCTGAGGAATGAGACCCACATTGGACAGATATGGGAGCCGCTGGCTAGGAAACCTCATGGCCCTGGTGAGCATCTCTTGCCACAGGCGTACGTAGCTTTCAGGATCTCCACCAGTGAGGTGAAAGTCACTCAGTCGTGTCCAACTCTTTGCAACCCCATGGACTGTAGCCCGCCAGGATCCTCTGTCCATGGAATTCTCCAGGCAAGAATACTGGAGTGGGTTGTCATTCCCTTCTCCAGGGGATCTTCCCAACCTAGGGATCGAACCCAGGTCTCCCACACTGCAGGCGGATTCTTTACCGTCTGAGCCACCAGGAAATCTCCACTGGGAACAAATCCAATTCCAAGAAGTACTCTACTCAGGAAAGCCCAAAGCTGTGGCTCTCACCGTCATATTTAGTTCATGTATAGCATTTTCCAGTTCGGATGCTTCGTATCCAGCAGAGGTCCCTTTTCACCACAAGTAATGTCATCTAATAACATCATTGCTTTATATCTTTATCAGGGGAACAGAGCTAGAAAGTTTAAGGTTAAAATTCTTATGCAAAAAGAGAGAATGTTTTGTCAACTTTTTGCCCACGAAAGTACTTCAGTGAGAATGTGTGTGGGAGCTTTCTCCTTCATGGTGCGTGTGCTTGTGAGGTTTGTCCCCGATGACATTTGCTTTGGCAGCGTGATTGTTTCTGTTTACCACGTGCGTGCTTTCTTCCCAGGGTTGACTGCAGTCGGTGGGTTGGTGCTGATGGGAGGACACTTGTATCCTTCCACAACTTCTCAGGGCCTTGCTGCTCTTGCCACGTTCATATCCTCAGTCAACATTGCAGGTACGAGGACGGGGAAAGAACCCAGAGTGCTGTTTTTGGTGGAGACACGAGAAACAAATATAAAATGATATATATTTGTTACAATATATATATTAAATATATAAAATAAACATTCTGATTTTAAGAATTTAATCATGCCTTTTAAAAAATGTTTCACTCAGATTATAAATGCTCTATGTGAAGGGGAATTGGTTATTTTTGCCCATTGGTAATTTTTAGAAACTATTTGATAAAAGAGCACCCCTACCCCTGAGTGCTCCAAAACAAATAAAATGATGTCTTGCTTCAGGTTAACTGGAAGGTTATTGCATGCATAGTTTTGAATTAAGCTGAGTAAGGTCTATCACCGTAGTCGGCCATGACTGAAGTGACTTAGCAGCAGTAGCAGCAGCAGATCTATCACCATAGCATCTTTAAATAAGTATAATTTTAGATAAAACATTAGCCTTTTGCCTTATCCTGTCCCATGTTCCTGAAAACTGAAAGCCTAGCACATGACTTGTGTATGAAACCCATTTGATGCTGTTTTGTAGCTAAAAATTCTTTAATGTGTCCAGCAGACCTAGTACTTGCTGATATGGTATTTTTTAAAACCACTTATTCTAGGGTTTAATAAATAGAATAACTTATAAGAAAAAAAATACTGGCCTTTTGATCTTTTACTTTCCTGAGCTATTTGAATACCTTGTTTATTTTTAGTCATGTGGAAATAGTTGGTTCTGTGCTCTGATAGCAGATTTTCTTCCTGAATGTCTCTAGGGTTCCCCCTTCAATGTAACTGGCTGGAATGATAGAATAACTTCTAATTTTGAGGTTTTAAAATATTAACTTAAAATGGTAGTTATTCCTAGATGATAAAGGTATGCTTAACATAGAAAAATTGTAGCGCTTTAAAAATTATGTTGCTTAAGATACCTCTTTTTGTTTTATGTTTACTTTGATAAGGTGGCTTTCTGGTGACTCAGAGAATGCTGGACATGTTCAAGCGTCCCACTGACCCTCCGGAGTATAATTACCTGTATCTGCTCCCTGCTGGTACCTTTGTTGGGGGATATTTAGCCTCCCTCTACAGTGGTTATAACATTGAACAGGTGAGAATCTCTTTTGAAAGCTTTTTTTTGGTACTATGTCTTCGTCCTGGTGAGATTACCATTACCAAAATTCTAATTCCACTAATCAAATACGACAGTAACTCTTGAAGCATCTTGATCAAATAGAACATTCTCATCCTCTTAAGAATCAGGACCCTGGATTCTAGAGGCAGTTTTGCCCGCTAACTCTGCAAATATGGCTTTATCTGTTTGTCCCTACATTTTTCCACATGTAAAAAGAGTCAAGAATGTTATAAGTATCCTTTTTATGTACCTAGCTGGATTGTTGTGGGGATACAGTGAAATAATCAGTTAAGAACTTGAAAATTTTTTGTTAAAATACTGTCAGTCCTTTTCCTATTTATTTATTTCCTCTATGGATCTGGCAGATGTTATGCCAGTGCATTTAAAAAAGAAAATTTTTAAATGAATGCTGAGTAGGAAAACAGAAATAATCAAGTTGAACTTTGGAAAGTTCTGTATCTAAATATAATTTATAATAGAGATTCAGCTTTGTTCTGAACTCAGTCATACCTTTCTTTTCAATGACTATTTTAGAGTGCAGCCTCTCTGACAGCTGAAAAATCATGTCTCCCTTAGTTTCTGCTGTTTGTAACACGTATTTGTTGAATGAACACAGTCTTTGAGAAGAGTTAGAGCAGTGAGTCAGGGAGATTTATGTCAGCATCCCAGATTTGCTATTTAATGATCATTTGCCCTTAGAAAAATTATGTAGCCTCTTTATGCATTGATTTTCTTTTATAAAATGAGGATGATGATTCTCTCCTCCTGTGACTCTCATGAGACTGGGTTATAACTTATGCAGCATATATAGCATGGTCTCTGGCACTTACAGCCTCACGGGGTTGGCTCCCTTATAACAGTGGGTCACGTCTAGATCCCATAATAACTCCATTTAAATTTAAATGCATACTTTTATATGCATTTGTATGCTATCAAGTCCAGAAGAAATCAGTGTACGTAAATGGTTTAATTGCAAGTACAATTTAAAGTATTTAGTATGTTAATATCCCCAATGGATAGGAATATATATTGAAATATTAAAAGAATAGATCATATTGGCTCTTTTAACTTTAAAATTGTCTGACTTTAAAATTGTCCTTAGAAATGTCTTTAGAGAATCATGTTTCCTTGAAGTTGTTTTTAAGCTGATGGACTGAAAGTTTTTGATAACTTCTCTCTCTGTTTCCTCCTTTTCCTTTGAAAAGATTATGTACCTGGGCTCCGGTCTTTGCTGTGTTGGTGCCCTGGCCGGGCTTTCCACCCAGGGGACTGCACGTCTTGGCAATGCCCTGGGCATGATTGGGGTGGCTGGAGGCTTGGCAGCCACCCTCGGAGGCCTAAAACCATGTCCAGAATTGTTAGCTCAGATGTCTGGAGCAATGGCTTTGGGCGGTACCATTGGTAAGCACTTGTGGGTTCTGCCTTTATATAAACGCATGCCCTTTGAATACCTGAAGGCAGTTAGGCTCAGAGATTTAGGAATATGTTGTTAGGAGTAAGAACTTTTACTTGCACTTCAGTTTCTGAATATATATGTATCTGTTTGAAGCCTGTATTGATAAAGGAATTAAGTTGCCTATTATGGAAGTTGCTTCAGTAAATATTTTGGCAAAAGTCATCACAGTTGGTATTATAATTGTCATTCAGAAATAAACATTTTAAAACATCGAGTAATATGAACTGTGTCACAAAAGTGGGCT
Organism: Bison bison bison; assembly: GCF_000754665.1. Lineage (NCBI taxonomy): Eukaryota > Metazoa > Chordata > Mammalia > Artiodactyla > Bovidae > Bison > Bison bison. Next base: position 466,639 of record NW_011492847.1, on the reverse strand, counting down.
AAGAAGTGCCTTTACTCAGTTCTTGTTTTCCTTTACTGACTGTTCCTTTAGCTGATAATACAACAGGAGATTAGAATACTTGTATGTGTGTACTGTCTGTAGGCTCATGTTTTATTCTGCTGGGTTTAAATAACAGCAGACGATCCGCCTTCAGACGTGTTAAAAACACGGAAAACATGTGCCAGCAGAAAAACCACTGTTTTAATTTTATTCAGTGGTGTGTTGTGGTTGATTGTTAAATTTTCAGGAATCTTTTGAACTGGTTGTTAGCACAGCCATTATAAAAAATTAAATTATATAAACTTAAAACTAAATGAATTAGAAACAAAGGTAATAATCCTGAATACTCATGACTTTCTAATGAATTAACTAGCTTTTATTATCTCCCGGAGAAGGCGATGGCACCCCACTCCAGTACTTTTGCCTGGAAAATCCCATGGATGGAGGAGCCTGGTAGGCTGCAGTCCATGGGGTTGCAAAGAGTCGGACACGACTGAGCGACTTCACTTTCACTTTTCACTTTCATGCATTGGAGAAAGAAATGGCAACCCACTCCAGTGTTCTTGCCTGGAGAATCCCAGGGACGGGGGAGCCTGGTGGGCTGCTGTCTCTGGGGTCGCACAGAGTCAGACACGACTGAAGTGACTTAGCAGCAGTAGCAGTATTATCTCCACTTTTGAGATTATCCATGTGTCTTATGTCTGTGTGGTAGAAATACTATTAATTATGGGCTTCTGTGCATCTTTTCCTGAATCCATATTTAATGCCTTCACATTGTAGCTTCAGATCAGCCATGGCACTTGTATTTACACCATATGGGTCAACAAATGCTACAAATCTGGGATTCATTTACTGTTTTGTTGATTGTCCAGACCTAAGAAAGTGATGGAGAAAATGTTAATGCAGTTTAAACTTAAATGTGTGTTTTGTCTGTAGCCATTATATTGTGAATTGCACAAAAAAATTGAATATTTTTCTAGTATTTGGAAACTATTTTCAGATTCAGCGGAATTCCCACTCACATGGTTGACAGTGAGTGAAGCTCTTATATGCACCTCGTTGTTTCACTCTCATTTTATTTGTTAAACAAAAATCTCAACCAGCATTCATGTGGGAACTATACTCATTCATCAGTTGTAAACACTAGGTTGGCTGCAGGTACCAGAGTTTGGCAAAAATCAACAAAAGCATTTGGTGAAAGTCAATTGGCTAGATGAAGCTTACAATAAAGAATATTGTATATATTTTTATTTTTTGAAACTTGTGTACCACATACCTATTTATAAGTAAAAACTCCTGTATTTACACACACACACTTTTTTTAAAAAACCTAAAGTTGGTTTATTTAAGTATAAAATCGACAATATTCTAAGATTGGGAAGAGTAATACAAATATATGTATAATTATACATATATAATTGTATATATCATTTCAGTGGATAAGAAAGTAATGACTTAGACCTACAGCTATTAAAAAGGTAATAAAAAGATAATAAACTATATTAAAGGTAATAAAATAGTGTTATGCATAATTTTATAACTATATATTCCCAAGAATGATATAGGCTGAGATTTTAAAATTTATAGTAAAGATTTACATCTATTGAAATTGAAACAAAAAAGCATTCTTTCAGAAAAGTTCATAGTTTTACTAGTGAATTTTCCTAAATAGTTAAGGGAAAAATGAAACACCATTTTTACATGAATCTTTTTTGAGAATAGGAAAAAGGAGCATTCTCTAATCTATTAATTTTTTAACTTATTTTGTATTGTGTATAGTTAATTAACAATGTTGTGGTAGTGTTAGGTGAACAGTGAAGGGACTCGGCCATACATACACGTTTCCATTTTCCCCCCAACTCGCCTCCCATCCAGGCACACACACCTGTTTTTATCCTGGGAGGCTGGTGGTTAAAAACTTAGCAGCACAGCTTTAGCTTTACGCCTCCTGTTTTATTTCTCTGGGAAAGCGGTGCATACTTTCTTACAGTCCCTGGAAAGGCACTTGAAGGAAAATGCTTGTGCTGTAGGTTCATGGCAGGAAAACCTTTAGATGTGGTCTTTGCAAATATTATGAGCCCAAGTCCTCTGTATCATCTACCTGTAGCCAGGTAACTCCTTCAGTCTCCTGGTTTGGTTGTTTTCTATTCAGATATTTGCATTTCATTACCTTTGGACTTGGCTTCCTTCTGCCCACCTGAAAACCTAGGCCGCCTTCATTCTAGGGGTTTCTTGTGTGCTAAGGGGCAAGTGATGCCTTATAGGGAAGGGAGCCTAGGCTGTTCATGCAGTGGGGAGAATTTAAGGGGTTTAGTTGGAACTTTAAGTAATCTGAAGAAGCATTAGTCCAGGGGAATGTTCAGACTTTGTAAGGAGAAGTTGATGTTATGTGTTTGGGTTCTTTGGAGTTGGCATTGATGAGGTGGTTGAAAGAACCTGCTATATGAAAGGCTATTTAAGCCAATGTTCTTGCCTGGATAGTCCTGTAAGAGAGTATTTTCCTAGGAAGTAGATACTTATTAATAAAAGTGATAGATAACCTTAGTGTTGCCTTTTTTTAAATTGAGGAATAATTGACATATAATATTATACTAGTTTCAGATATACAACATAATGATTTGATATATACATATATATATTGCAAAATGATCGCTGCAAAAAGTCTATATAACATTTGTCACCATACATAAATTTTTTCTTTTATGAGGACTTTTAAGATCTACTCTCTTGGCACCTTTCAAATCTGCAATATAGCTTTGTTATTAACTGTAGTCAGCATGCTGTGCATTCCATCCCCAGGACTTACTCATTTTATACTGGGAAGTTTGTACCTTTTGATGCCATTCACCCGTTCTTCCCACCCCTTACCTCCTGCCTCTGGCAGTCACCAATTTGTTCTCTGTGTCTATGAGCTTCTTTGTTTGTTTAGATTCCACATATAAGTGAGATCATATGGTATTTGTCTGTCTCTGTCTGGCTTATTTCACTTAGCATAATGCCCTAAAGGTCCATTCATGTTGTTCCAGTGACAAGATTTCCTTCTTTCGTGTAGCCAAGTAATATTTAATTGTGGGCTTTATTGGATTATTTCTCAAAGGTCTGTCATGCTTTAATTTTTCTTTGACTTTTATTTCCTGACAGGATTGACAATTGCGAAACGCATCCAGATTTCGGATTTACCTCAGTTAGTTGCTGCTTTCCACAGTTTAGTGGGATTGGCAGCTGTGCTTACATGCATAGCTGAGTACATCATAGAATATCCACATTTCGCTACGGATGCAGCAGCCAACCTTACCAAGATCGTGGCCTACCTCGGTACTTACATTGGTGGGGTGACCTTCAGTGGGTCTCTGGTTGCCTATGGAAAATTGCAGGGTAAGTGATCGAGTGTAACATGGAGGTGAATATCTGTTGTTTAGGGTGTTCAGGGGTCCATTTCAATTTCAGAAAATGGCTTAGTAGTAGAACCTACTAGGCGAAGAGTATTTGTATGACTCTGGGAAACACTATGAAAGTTTTTTTCTCAAGAAAGATGCTTCTCTTTATTGGTCTTTACAAATCTCACAAAGCTTTGAAGCCAAGGCTTCTGGAGACAGCTCATGGAGGAAACTAGTGCACAGAAATTTGCCTACAGGGACTAGTTGATATTTGATGATACATATGAACAAAATGCCATCTTCATAATTTTTGGTTAGACATGCCTGTATAGCATTCACAGAAATGAACTTTGTAGATTTCCCAGAATAGAGAGAGGCTTATTGAATAAATTTGTATGATTAGTATACAGTACTTACTTTGAAAACAAATACACATTTTAGAGGTTTAGTGTGGCAGCTTTGGCAACCATTAAAGCCAATCATGAAAATAGAAGTGGAAGGAAAAAAAAAACAAAACTCTGATAGCTGCTTTCAGTGTTTTCATGAAAACACGAGTCTCTGGAAAAACAGGTTTGTAGTTTAAAAACCTGGTCTTGCCTCTCAGTAATCAAGTCATTAGAATTAAATGGGGAACACCGTGAAACTTAAAAATCACAGGCTTAATGCCTATGATATGTTCTGTCTTTAAAAGCAGCAAACAAGGACCCTTCTCCCTTGGGCTCAGTTGATAGAATCAGAAAAACGAATGGTCTAAGACTCAGTTTTGAAGTTTCAAATAAATAAGGCCACACTTAACTTCTGTCTTGGTCATATGGGGAAGAAAAATCACTTTTCATGATTCCATGACAAAGAGTAATGAACTTGTGTGATCAAAGGAGAGTTAAGCTGAGCCGTACCTTTCCCACCTCCATTAATGCGTATGTGTAAGAACTCTAATATATGTTTTCATGTTTTAGTAGCTGGTGATATGAAGTGCTGTTTTAAGTAGTATGTTTTTATCCTAATATTACATCTTGTAGCTTATGATTAAACGACTTAAGACTGTTTGAGGGGATTTCTTGGGACACGTCTTAGGTTCTGATGGCCCCATCTTCTGCCCTAGGAATCCTGAAGTCCGCCCCTCTCCTGCTCCCTGGGAGGCACCTCCTCAATGCAGGCCTGCTGGCTGGTAGCGTGGGTGGGATCATCCCCTTCATGATGGACCCCAGCTTCACCACTGGCATCACCTGTCTGGGCTCTGTGTCAGCCCTCTCTGCTGTCATGGTAAGAGGTCAGAGACGGAAAGCACGTTCTTAATGAGGAACTAAGTATTTTATTAGGTTACAGTCTAACCTTATTTCTGTCTCTTCAAGACCCCTGATGGAATAAAAATGTTTTAATATGCTGTTATGTGTTCATCTTCGTAGAGTTTGAACAATATAGAAAAGTGTAAGAATAAAATCCCCCTTCTCTTCACTTATTCACTCCTGTCCAGACTGTCACATGTGACACCTTTATCGCTCTGGGGTCTTTTTACTCGATCAGTGTGTTGGTCAATAGGAGTTTAAAGAGCCAAGGGTTTCAGTTCTGTTCGTCAGGTGCCTGCTGTGTGGCAAGCCCTCAAACAAGTGTCAGAGAGACCCTGCCCATTGGTTGCTCTCACATTTGCTGGAAGCTCTGATATTAAGCCAAATAGTCATATAAAGTGAAATGCATTTATCAAACCCTGTGTGTTCAGTAGGGGAGTTCAGAGAAATCTCCTAGGGTAGGTTGGTCGTCTTCTTCCTCTCTGATTATTGCATTTAGTATGTGGGTACATAGAGTATTCTGTGAGTCTGTATGTCACAATTTAGCATTCTGTTATAGCAGTGTATGGCGCTGCTGTATTAGCTCTGTGTCATTCATGGATTACTTCATGTTTGTCTAGTATACTCTTAGTGTATTCTTCAATGACGAAGTTTATGTTAAAAATTTAAAAAGTCATCTATGGTGCTTAGCCCAAAGTTAGACATATAGTAATGGCTTCAGTTTAGTTCAGTCGCTCAGTCGTGTCCGACTCTTTGCGACCCCATGGACTGCAGCACGCCAGGCTTCCCTGTCCATCACCAACTCCCAGAGCTTGCTCAAACTCATGTCCATCAAGTTGGTGATGCCATCCAACCATCTCATCTTCTGTCGTCCCTTCATTTTATATGATTGTTTGGCTTGATAGCAGAGCTTCCATCAAGTGTGAGAGCAACTAATGGGCAAGGTCTCTTTGACACTTGTTTTATTTTAGAGGGCTTGTCACACAGCAGGCACTGGTGAACAGAACTGAAACCCTTGTCTCTTTAAATTCCTATTGACCAAAACATTGATCCAGTGAGAAGACCCCAGAGCAATAAACGTGTCACGTGACAGTTGGGACAGGAGTGAGTAATTGCTTAGTCACCCAAAACTGTACCCTCAGATTTTCAAACCAAATAAGACTGGGCTTGTATTTGAGTTTTAGCTGCTTCTCTTGGCACCAATAGGACCCTCCCTGCTCATCAGCTAAAGTCATAAAAAATGTAACATCAACTCAGTGCTATTACTTTTTTCCAAGTGTAGACCCCTCTCCAATTTCTGCCTGCTCATGGTTAGTGCCTCTTAGGATTTGGGGATTTTTTTTTGCAGGTGGAAAACATGGTTCAGTGTTTTCACTTTTATATCTGTAGGAGAGTTGGTCTGATAGGGGTCATTCCCAGGCATGGAATTTACATGTAAATATATTAATTGGAAAACTGGAATGATTATGAACCACAGTGCTCAGTGTCAGAGGTTCCTTTGCAATGCGTGAATTTTGAATTCCACTCTGGTTTTTGTCCTAGGGTGTGACTCTGACGGCTGCCATTGGGGGTGCCGACATGCCGGTGGTCATCACTGTGCTGAACAGCTACTCAGGCTGGGCCCTGTGTGCAGAGGGTTTCCTGCTCAACAACAATCTGCTGACCATTGTGGGTGCGCTTATTGGCTCCTCGGGCGCAATCCTGTCCTACATCATGTGTGTGGTAAGGAAGCAGCCAGTGAAGGAGAAGGAAATACTGTTCTGAAAATCAGGACCTGTCTGTTATTTCTTTTATTTGCAGTAGAAATGATCATGTCAGTTCTTTTTCTCTCTAGCAGAAATATTGGAGTGTTTCGTTTCAATGAATTTTCCAGACTGCTTGTAAAGTACCTGAGTGTAGATAATTTATAAAATTAAATATCAAGACAAAAATCTTCTAACTTCATCTGGTGATTAAAACACTTAAGATTTAATTTTTTGATTTTTTCTTTGTGTATTACAGATCTCTGTATTTACTTGTCTGATCATATTGTATATTGTGTGTTAGTTGCTCAGTTGTGTCTGACTCTTTGCGACCCCGTGGGCTGTAGCCCCCCAGGCTCCTCTGTCCATAGGATTTATATTTAATTTTTTTAATCTTCCAAGTGATAGTCTTGCTGCTTATATTAAAAATGCTGTTTAAATACTGTTTTTAGGGTTTCGTATTAATCTATCATATGGATATTCAAGATTTAATTTTCCCCCCATGCTTTACCTTTAGTGTTGTTTGATATTTCTTTCTTGTACATAAGTACATTTTTGGCATTTCTGATTTTTGTCTTAGGATGATTCCTAGAAGTGAAAGGGTGTGCTCATTTTTTGGGCTTTGTCTTCTTTTTGTCATGTGGTTTCCAGAAAGCTTACTGCAATTTACACTCTTATCTTGAAGTTTTGTGGTCAGCATGGTTTGAAAAAAAAAAATTAACAAGACAGATACTTCCTAGCTTCTTTTTTGTTTCGAATTCTCTTCTTAATGGCGAGAAGATAACCTGCAAATACGAAGTTTTGACTAAAGCACTTTTTCAAATGATAGCTATCATTCTCTAAATAATGGTTTTGAATGGCTGTGGAAGGACAAGCATGAAACTGGGTAAAGTCAGGATTGCCTTTATACCGATTGATCCTTCAGGCAGAAAAATGACTCCACCTTCATTCTTTTATTAGAAGTTTAAAAGCCCTTATTTTACAACTCAGAATTTCTCTTATGTTTTAATTTAAAATTGAATGCTAAAATTATCTTTTCATAATAAAAAAATTGGTTTTCTTTGGACATACTTTGAGTACAAAAATTTGAAAGCCTCAGTTCAAAACCAGCTGAGAGGTTTCAAAATATAATCCTTCAAGTTGTTCAAGGAGTTTGGAAAGGTATTTCTTATTGGAAGAGTGTCAGGCTTTGAAGTATTTCTTTTAAAGCAAATGTTTATAAAGCAGCACAATTTATTCAGTTGTATTAGAAATAGTTTTCTTGCTTCATTTGGTAAATCTGAATGACCAGCAGGGGGCAGCAGATTGTCACTAATACTTAAAACTTACTGTGTGTGTGCTCAGTTGAGTCCTCTTTGCGGCCCCACAGACTCTGGCATGCCAGGCTTCTCTGTCTATGGACTTTTCCAGGCAAGAATACTGAAGTGGTTGCCACTTCTTACTACAGGGGATCTTCCTGACTCAGGGATTGAACCTGCATTTCTTGCGTCTCCTGCATTGGCAGGCAGATTCTTTACCCCTAGCACCACCTGGGAAGTCCCACTTGAACTTATGGTTGATGTCAAATACTAATTTTAAAATTAAGTGGGAGGATTTGAATTTTTACAAGGCCAGTGGGGAGAGGAAGGGGGACTTGTATATAGTTCTTGAAAAGTCAGCATGGGTACCTTCTAATCTTTATTCTTTTTCTCTTAAATGGTTTTCCTTGTTGTTCACTCACCCAGTCGTGTCCAACTCTTTGTGACTCCATGGACAGCAGCACACCAGGCCTCTCTTTCCCTCACCATGTCTTGAAGTTTGCCCAAGTTCATGTCCATTGCATCGGTGATGCCATCCAGCCATCTCATCCTTTGACGCCCCTTTCTCCTTATATCCTCAATCTTTCCTGGCATCAGGGCCTTTTCCAATGAGTCAGCTGTTCGCATCAGATGACCAGAATACTGGGGCTTCAGCGTCAGTCCTTCCAATGACTATTCAGGGTTAATTTCCCTTAAGATTGACTGGTTTAATCTCCTTGCTGTCCAAGGGACTTTTAGGAATCTTCTCCAGCACCACAGTTGGGTTCTTAAATTTATCAGCAGTATTCCCCAAATTTCTGTGTCTTTTATTTCCTCTTTTTCCCTGTACACTTAGTTTCTTCTGTTGTTATAGTAACTATAATAACTTTTGAAATAGCATTTCTATAGCTTTAACTAGAATAAGGTACAAAAGGCACTTGTTGAAAGTACTCTTTTCTACATGTGTTTCCGCAGTTATATCTATCTCTGTTGTTTTTCAGTCACGTCAGGCGGCCAAAGTATTGGAGCTTCAGATTGAGCGTCAGTCCTTCCAATGTACTTCTGCAATTATGTCATCTTTCTCTAAATTTTTATCTGTTCTTTCATATTTATTGACCCGTTTCTGCTGTTCTTTTCTATTTTCACTGCCTCAGGCATGGCATTTACTGTCAGCATACCTCAGATATTTTTTAATACTTGTATTATATATAAGGCTAACAAGGTCTCATAGCTGTCTGTGACCGTAGAAATCACACTGGGTTAGATTGCTACTCTATAATAGCAAATTATAGTAATTTGGAATCAAGAACAGTTGAAGCTTTAATTTTTTAAAAATATTATTTGATTACAAAAATAAAGGATATTTAATGAAACATCTTTCATTAAAAAAAAAGAAAATAGAAAAGGATAAATAAATATATAAAATAATCTACAATCCCATTACCACTTAACTGTTAACATTAGTTTAATTCTTACCTTTTTTCATATGTACATGTTTAAATACCTTCTATGTTAACATTTAGTTTTCTTACCAATACATTTTAGTGTCTACGTATTATTATATCACAAAGATATATCATAATTTATTTATCCAAGTCCGTGAGAGTAGTTGTTTTTAACTTTTTTTTTTTTTTTTTGCTGCAGTGTTCCTCCTTAGGCATCATGGATTATTTTCTTAGCTCAAATTTCTGTGAGTACAATTACTTGACCAAAGGGAGTAAGATTTTTTTGTTTGCTGTAGATATTGATAAGTTGATCTTCAAAGGACATTCCAGTCAAAGCTCCCACCAGTGATGTGTGGGGTGCTTGTTTTACTGCTCACTGTCCATTCCTATGACTTCTTGCAAAACAAACAAGATAACAAAAACACGCCTGCCACGTTTTGTATTTCAAAAGTACAAATTTCCTTTCCTTCTCAATTTTCCTACTCTCTGACTTTTCACATTAATTTTCATTGATTCTTAGCTTTATTATAAGAAATTGCTTATTTCTTATAATAAGCAATTAGTTTTTTATAAGAAATGGTTTCTCCATGGCTTGTGCTTAGCAGCTTAGAGTGGTTCATAATAATAATAAAAGTGAAATAGCTGCTTGTAATTGGATGTAGTATACTATGCTGGGTGCTTTACGAATATTGACTCCTAATTCTCAAACTAGTTCTGGAGGTAGGAAATATTCTCATTTTACAGGGAAGCTATTTTAAGATACCGTTTATGATTTGCCTTTGTGTTTGTGGAGCCTGCCCTCGCACCTGGCACATTCAAGTGAATATAGCAGTTTTAAAATGAATGTTTTATTAGCTTATTTCCCAGTTAGAAATCCTCTTCGAGAAGTTATGGTAGCAGAAATACTACCTCTTATCAATATCTGTTAATATTACTAGTATGTTTACCTTCATAATTTTATCATTTATTGAAGGAAAAATCCAAACCAGAGCAGAGTGGTGGAGTGGTTTTATTATGGGAGAGGGGATGGAATGGACCCTAAGTGTAACCATCATCCTGAAAATTGAATATTTGTTCTGACAAAGAAGTTTTTTGGGTATCCTCTGAGTGTAATTCTTGGTTACATGACACCCAATATTATAAAAACTAGAAAATGTCAAAAGTGTCCAAATAGCCAGTTCAAATAAATGATTTGCTTTATATCCAAAGGTCATAGAGACATTAACCTCTTTATGATTTTATAGTTCATTTACTTGAGATAGTGTCTAAATTAGGGTTTGGGATATAGAGGGCTTACAAAAATGCAACAGCATTCTCAGACTAAATTCTCTGATTTGTGTATTTTGCTGCTTGTTTCCAAATGAAAATAAAGCAGAATGAAGTAAATGAAAGCCAAACCAAAAATAATTTTTTTTTGCCTTGTGATCAACTAATTAGCACCTACAAAGCATTGAAACGAGGGGATGCTAGTCAATGGTATACATGTTATTTTTGCTTTGGTTTTGTTTATTTTATGATCTTCCTTTGTTTTCATATTTATTTCTTAGTTTGCTTAGAATTATGTGAATTAAGGATCTCTTTAATGTAGCATACAATGTTCATTACAGGGCTTAATAACTTAAAAGGGGCAGTCCTGGACAGTGTTGCAAATGCTTTGTCTTGGAACTTGGGAACTCTTCAGGCTGTGAATCAGTGGTCACGGGGTAGTCTCATCAGTCTTAAGCAAGCAAAAAAAATAAATAAATAAATAAAAAAGGAAACAAAACAAAGCCCTAAACCCTAAACGTTTATTGGAAATATGATGTTGCAATGGTAAATTCAGAGATGAAGTTTGATTTAGTTTTTAAGAGACCATGTGGAATTAGTGTAATGGTGATATAATTGAGGATATGTGTTTAACAAGTTGACTTTGTTAAATTACTGTGTGGTTCCCTATTTTTTCTTGTAAGATACCATCGGAAGTGGGTACACACTAATTAAATATTCTCAGAAATTCTTTCCTTCTCCTCTATTCAGCTTTATAGGAAGAAAAGAAGGGCTCCTTTTAAGCCAAGTGAGAGTAAATTGGTCATATTCTTCTACATCCTATTCCTCTGTCATCTGTCTGTTTATAGGGCTATGTGATGGAGGTGATAGAGCCTTTTTGTACATTTCACTAAAAGAAAATTATAGCAGAGATATTTTAGTGTTTGAAATTGTTCTTTGAAACCATTTTTAAGGGCAAAAATTGATAGAACACATTTCTAGTAATTTAGTTTCAAAATCCTGTGATTCAAAACTGGAAAGGATTTGTAAGAATCAGCAGATGTTGAATGTTTGGGAAGTTTCAGATATGGCTGTTTGGATTTTCATTCAACCTTGGATTTAAGTAGAGGAGGTTGTGTTAAGAATTTGAAACTTCATGTTGGATTAGGATGAAGAACTTAAAAGCATCACTTTAATTTTTCTCTGATCCTCTTATCTGTTAGTAATATGCATAAGCATATTCTAAGCTTTATTTTATATGTAATAGTCTTAGACAAATTTACCAGACTCTGGGCTCTGTAAATGTGAATGTCTGATAAATGAGGTTAGGTCAAAGGAACAACTTAAAAATTCTGACTTTTTGATCCACATCTTTGAAACATAAGTGAGGCTCTCCTCTCCTCTTCTCTTTTCCTGCCTTCACTCTGTCCCACTTCAGCAGTTTATGTAAATCTCTCTCCTAAGGTGGTAGCAGGCTGGCCTATCTTTAGATGAGTTTTTTTTTTTTTTTCCCCTCTGACGTATTACTTATCACTGAAAGTCTCCAGGTGCTTTTTGCTCTTTAATAATAAAGGATTGTCTTTTTTTAAAAAGTATAGTTTGACACTTGTATAGCTTTAAAATAGTATAAATGATGGATCAATGATATGTTTATTCAAACCCTTAAAATAAGGTTTAATTGTTTGGAATTTTTTTATGAAATGATATCAGTTTTGATCATTTAGGATGACTACTTTGATCATGTATAGTGTTCTGAAAATGCTTTTGATTACTAAAAACATCCAGCTTCTGGTCTTTTATTTCTGTCATTATTTTTTTTTACCACCACACCTCTCGAGATCTGCAGACAGTTTTCAAATCCGTTATTGTCACATGGTCCAGGTGTGTTTGTATGGTACATTGTTCAGTTCAGTCGCTCAGTTGTGTCCGACTCTTTGCAATCCCATGAACCGCAGCACTCCAGGTTGGATGATTGTAAATGAGCATCCAATAAATGCCTCCTGCTTACTTTTTCCTTAGATGGTTTTACTAGTTAAAAGGTGGGTATAAATTTTAGTGAAGCAGGGTATAAACTTACTCATTTACCTTTTGGAAGTGAACTGTTTAAAAAGGCTAATGATGAATCCAGTCACTTCTGTTCTTGCTTCTTGGAGCTGTAGGTGCTTTGAAAAGTGTCAACTCCTTCACTTTTTTTTCTTGACGGCAGAGGGCAGCAGACTTCTAAATGATAGGGGTCTCTATCCTTTGATTCTTCCCTGTTGCCTCTTGACAGCTTGAACTTGTAGCAGAGTTCACCTGAGATATTGGTAGGTAGAGTCACCTTGTAAAATTTCTATAGCCTTCATTCTCTTTTACTCAGGTGAAATACATGCCAATATGGAGATAGAACTTGCTTAGTCAGTAGACAGATAAGAATGACTAGATCAGAGTTTTTAGGCCTTCTCTGGTGGCTCAGATGGTAAAGAATCTGCCTACAATGACAGAGACCCAGGTTTGATACCTGGGTCAGGAAGATGCCATGGAGAAGGGAATGGCTACCCACTCCAGTATTCTTGCCTGGAGAATTCCATGGGCAGAGGAGCCTGATGGGCTACAGTTCATGTCGTTGCTAAGAGTTGGACATGACTGAGCAACTAGCACTTTTTAAATATATATGTTAAAGTCACTGGTAATTTTCCATTAAATGCCTTTCTAAAATTTTATTTTTGTGGAAAATATATCAGTGTGAAGTTGATTTTGTAGAAAACAATGATGTGATTTCCCAGATGTCTTTTTATCATTTAAGTTTTTGAAATAATTTTCAGACACTCGATCAAATTTATTTGGTTAAAATGTTTTAGGTGATCAAGTAAACGTCTTTAATTGACTCTGACTATCGTATTCACAGAAAATTTATGTGGATTAAATTTTCACAGCTGATAATTTTGCTCTCCAGGCAATGAATCGCTCCCTGGCTAATGTGATTCTTGGAGGCTATGGTACCACTTCAACAGCTGGTGGAAAACCCATGGAAATTTCTGGCACGCATACAGAAATCAACCTTGACAATGCAATTGACATGATTCGAGAAGCTAATAGCATTATTATTACTCCAGGTAAAAAACCAAAACCTGAAAGCAAACAACCTGTAATCACTTAAAGTAATTTCTTGTAATAGGAAAAATCAAATTGGAACTTACTCATTTTTGAAAATATAATGGAAATTTAGAAGCAACCCTGTGATTACTAAGTGAATAGTTCTGGAATTCTTGGCTTAGGTTAATAGTTTGGGAATCATATAGAGATTTTATAAATTGAGGTAGTAGATTCTACCTGTGTTTTTCTGTGATTCAGTACAAAATGTTTAAATCATCGTTGAGTCTTGGTTATTTTTTTTCTCATTGATAAATTTTGGGCCTATGTCAGGATTAGATAGTATATGAAAGTGTTCAACTCACTCAGTAAAGGTTGGTAAATGTTAATATCTTTCTTTCTAAAAGTAAATATTTAAAAAAATCATTGAAAATCATGTGATTTCCAACAAGATGAGGTAACAAGTCCAGTAGAAAGGACTTGGTCTAGAAGTCAAAACACCTTACTTCTGTTTTTCATTTTGCCTCTAATAATTGACATGTGGCCCAAGTCAGTTCGTCTCCCCAAGCTTCAATTTCCTGAGGCTTAGCCCAGTACTTCTTTACTTATCAAAGAATGCCATTGCATTTATTACAGGCAATAAGTACTTTGATTTCAGATTAGAATTTTAACTCTATCATGCTATCATAGAAGTTTTCTATAAAGAAATCAATTGATTTTGTCATGTGGGTAGTTTTTTGGTTGACTATGTGAAAGTGAAAGAAAGTGAAGTCGCTCAGTCGTGTCCTACTCTTTGTGATCCCATGGACTGTAGCCTACCAGGCTTCTCCATCTGTGGGATTCTCCAGGCAAGAATACTGGAGTGGGTTACCATTTCCTTCTCCAGGAAGGATATCTTCCCGACCCAGTGATCGAACCCGGGTCTCCGGCACTGGAGGCAGATGCTGTAAACAACAAACATTAGCAGAATTGAAACTTCAGGTGACAGTCTTCTCAAGTGGGGGCAGCATTATTTTTCTCTCAGTATTTGAAACACATGGATTTGGGGATTTGGCTTCTCAAAGATGCAGCTGCTACTGTCAGCTAGCGTGTGTGCGAGCAGGTAAACCAAATATGCTATAAGCCTCGGACCTTCCTGCAGCATGGGTTGTCCCAGCCAGAGTGCATTGGTGTTACCTGTTGAGAAGCATTGTCCTGGGGTGTGCAAGTGGAGAGTAAAGGACATACTCTCTTCCTTTTAGGCATTTTCCATCTAGTGGAGAAGTCAGATCAGTAAATAATGCAAGATGGGTTATGATAAGAGCTGCACTGGACAGTGTAGGCACGTTTCTATCATGGGGAACCTAAGGATTGTTGGGAAGTCAGGATTTGTGTTGGACTCCAGAGGGTGGATGGTATTGGGGTGGGGGAGGTAGGGGGAATACCTCGAGCAGAGATCGGTCTTTGAAAAAATGAGGGTAGGAAAGTGGGGATAGATAATGAGATTCACTGGAAAGGGTGGAGGGACAGAACACAGGGGTTGAAGGAAAAGGGAAATGATTGATGTTTTTGGTCATACTTGAAAGAACATCAGAACTATGGAGCACTTTTTTTTTTTTTGGAAGAGGGGGAAAAATCTTAAGTTCTTATTTGGAAACATTAAGTTTGCAGTGTAGCTGGGACAGTAGACAGGCTGAACTGGAGCTCAGTGTTGGCTGGAGCGTGGAGGCAGATTGGGAGCTGTCAGGCAGTTGTTCGGGCTTCCCTGGTATCTCAGACAGTAAAGAATCTGCCTGCAATGCAGGAGACCTGGGTTCGATCCCTGGGTCGAGAAGATCCCCTAAAGGGCATGGCTACCTGCTCCAGTATTCTTGGCTGGAGAATTCCATGGTCAGGGGAACCTGGCGGGCTACAGTCCATGGAGTTGCAAACAGTTGGACGTGACTGACTGACTACTTTGTAACTTTCAGGAGATTATTGAAGCTGTGGGATGGGCTGAGGTTTTCCAGGGAGAGAGTGAGGCGCAAAGTTAAAGCCCTGGGGAGACTCGGGATTTAAGAGCGGGAGTACAGAAGGAAAAGATCTGTTCAAGGAAATCGAGGAAGAAAGTAGGGACGGCAGTGATCTCAAAGCCCAGTAGGGTGACAGTTTGAAAACATTTACGTGAGAGCGGGCGAGAGTGTATGCACTGTGCATGTGTGTGTGATGTGGGAGGGAGTGCCCAGCACTGTTAGACACCGTAGGGGACTGAGGAGGGACCATGAGATTTTGAATTTGAAATTTAGGCCAGTATTTTTTAAAGTCCATATTTGTCAGTTATTTGTTTTCACTTCTAGTCCTGTTACCTGATTGCCCTTTTTGGCATAAAAATATGTTTCAATCAAGAGAGAAGTTGTAGTTCATACAATTTGAAATAAAACCACATTCTTCTGTATTCTCAATGCTCCTGTAGGCTACGGGCTCTGTGCAGCCAAAGCTCAGTACCCCATTGCTGATTTGGTGAAGATGCTCTCTGAACAAGGCAAAAAAGTCAGGTAAGTGCTTGCCGTGCATGTGTGAAAGGAAAGGAAGAGCGATGGCTTCTTTCAGGTGCCTGTTTCTTCAAGTGGGGTTTTACCTGTGGTACTAGGTAGAGAAGTTGTGAAAGACCCTGTTCTAGCCTTAGTCTTACTTCCTAGTTTTCACTGTCTCTAATAGCATCCAACTTCAATATAGTCTCATTTTAGAAACGGAAATTCTTATGGTACTGCATTCCAGGATACTTATCAATAGGGAAAAATGGATCCTGGTTTCTCTGTGGTTTGACTTGGGGAAGGAGGTCATCAAGGCATCTGAGTCCCATCAAGCTGTGTCTTTTGGGTTTCTGTTGTTCACACAGAAGGAGAACATCTCAAACAGGGGGTCTCCGAAGGGTGTGAGCCCGAGTGGTGAACCCGTGACTGGCTGATGGATTTAGCTCTCACACTCAGGCTAGAAAAGACTGCAGAAAACTTTCTTTTTCTGTGTATAAGATAGATAATAAAGCCATACACTTTTTGGACTGTGAATTAGAACAGCTCCTGTTACTGCTATGTGCTACTTGGGCCCTGGATTCTGCTCTTGGGTGGATGGTTATTAAGCAGAATGTGAAGTCAAGGACTCTGCATTTCTAGATTATTCCCCCGACCTTGGATAAAGGGTTTGTGGTATGTGAAAATGGGGTCAGGGTGGTGAGCCCTTGCAGTGCTTCATGTCTGTCCTGTGTACCTTTGGGTCCGCCTTCTGGAACTCTGCTGTCTGGAGGCAGTGAAGGGGCCGGCTGGAGTTGTCCCTGGGAGCATAGCTGCTGCGTGTTGTGTGGGGAGACTGGTTCACTAGCAGTTTCACTGACAAGGAAGTCAGAGCAACAGGATAACTCCATTGTTAAATAAGATTGGTTCATTTACCAAGATGTCATTGCATATTGACAAAATTATTTATGTCTGTTAATAAAATTCCTTTGAGATATCAATCTTACACTTTTGCCTGGAGGAAGATGATAAAAAAGTGAGCCAAACAGAGGGCCTAGAATTAATCAGACTATCTGTGCAGACTCGATGCAGAGTCCGAATCTTTAGCTCGAATGTTGCCTCTATGAACAGCAGTAGAACAGTCTTAGGTGATTAAATCAAAGGGTTATCTAAAAAGTTTTAACGTCAGCTGCATTTTCTTTCTTTCTTCCCACCCTTTTTTCCTTCTCTCAATCTTTTTCTCACTCTCCACCTTCCTGGGATCTATAGTGAGCCTGTGCTTTTTGAATACACAGAATTAAAATACTATTTTACGATAGGTCCAGCATTTCTGTCATGTAGATGGCTTCCATGTTTAGTAAAGTCTGAGATGAATTGATAGAAGATGAGAAAAGGCATCGTCTTTGTTTTTTAATTTTCACATGAGAGGTCTCATTTTGGTAGCTTATTCTTCTTTTCATAGAGTGTATTAAATGGGGCTTCCCTTTTAGTAGTCTTTGCCACTTAAAGCATTTGCAGACCTACAAGTGGAAAGGATGTGTTACAGAATCTTTTATGATTTTCCTAAAAAGAAATTTTTTCTCTTTATTTGATCCACATGTAAAAATGTAAAATGTATTAGCGATGCCTTCTGTCACCACATGTTTAGGAGATGAGTGGCAATCATAATAAAACAGAAAGATGGCTTTAATGTCTTAGTTATTCTTAGGGAAAGGAATGATTAATTCGACATAACCTCTCTTGTTACCCACTGGTCAGCCCAGGTTGTGGGTGCAAGGATGGGAAGCTTGACAGAAGGCAGGATGTGAAAGGGAAGGAATTAAGAGAGATGGGAAAAAAAAATCAGGGATAAAGAAAAGGGATAAGACAAAGGAAATTTTAGCTTCTGACCTCATTTAAAATTTGAATTTTATCCATGAAGACATAATATAAAGTGCTATTTTAGGAGGATTTCTGTCACACTGCATTGAAAAAGTAACTATTTGACTTAAGATTTCTGGCAGGTATTTAGTTAAACATGTATGAATAGTTTCTCAGTCATAATTTTTTTTTTAATTGAAATAATTTTGGGACTTGCCTGGCAGTCCAGTGGTTAGGAATCTATACTTCCACTGCAGGGGACCCGAATTTGATCCTTGGTTGGGGAGCTAATCCTGCAAGCCACATGGCACAGCCTCCCATGGCACAGCACCCCCCAAGAAGAAGTAGTTTTGTGACCAGGACATCAGGCTTTTCATGAGCGTTTTTAATCGTTGTGTATAATCATCAATTTTTATAATAATTTGTTAATAGTAAATGCTAATAATTTATTATGTGAATGATATTATTTGTCAGCCTAATTTCTACTTGTGAGTTAGGAAGAGTTAGCCACTTATATTGATTACTCTGTTTCATATTAAAGATGGAATTATATATTAATATGTTCAAATTTTTTCTTTTTTTACTATAATGAATTTTCAACATGGGCTTTGTAGTAAGTTATGTAAGTCTCATATTTGTATTAAATGAAAGAGAGCTATTCTTGCTAACATGACAGTAGATTATCATATTTTTCCTTTCTGGCTTCCACGGGAGTTTTTTTATATTTTTTTTAATTTTAAAGGGAATCATAGCAACTTTGTTGATTGTGCTTTATGTGCATCATCATCTTTCTGTAGCAGAAATGCAGATTTTCTTTACGAAGTTAGATGTTGGCTTTTTCTTAAGAGGCACATGTCTGTTTGAACAAGAGATGGCTGCAGCGGTTACCTCGTATTTTAATGAAATAAATCTGTATTTACAGTTGGCGGTAATTTGGTCCTTTCATCACTCTGGAGCTCCCACGGTGTTCATTGAGCACAGCTGCTGGGCCTCTGCTGTTAGTAGATCTTTGTGCCTCAGGACCCCGGCATGCCTCACATCCAGATGTGGTGACATATTCTCACACATTCCTCATGGAAATGTGCCAGTGTGGACATACGATTGTCATCAATTAGTTATGCCCAAGTGGTGCCAAGAAAAATTGCATCTGTCATACAGTCTGTCTGGCTTCACGGCCCATGATTGATTTAGAGACATTCCTGTTTTCCTTTACTTTGGCCATAGTCATAACATGCTCACAGAGACCTGAGGTTATATAATGAAGCACATGACATTTCATGAAAAGAGCTCGTTTCAGAATGTCCTGGAAGTTCACTGACGTAGCCATCTTTACTGGCCAGGATATTGTTGCTTCCTGGGCACCCAGATACCTAATTTATGCTTGATCTCTGAAAGCATTTTATTATAAAAATCTTATGATACAAGAGCACAGACATTTTTTTCTCTTCGTTTTCCAGTCTTTGGGTCAATACAAGCTTTTCATTATAAAGTTGAGGTAGTGTTTCCAACAAATAATCCTTAGAAAGACATATTTTTTTTTCTTTTTGCAATTAATTAATCACTGCTTGATTTTCTTTGTATAAAACATTATTGCTTTAAAATTTGTCAACTTTGATTGGCTAACTGATGTTATATATGGCTTTCCTATTAATGTTCAACTCTGTCTTTCTATAAATAATTTGCTGATAGAAATTTACTTCTAGGTGCTGAGAATACAAGAATGCAGAAGCTCATTTCCCACTCTCAAAAGTTTATAGATAGAGAACAAATTGATCAGCAAATGAACGAGTGAATGAATTCCATTTAATGTACCAGTATGCTAAGAAGAGTGGAGCAGGAGGAGGGCAGGAAGGCAAAGGACAAGAGCAGATAGCTGTCAAGGGAATATTTTAAACCTTTTGTCCTACTCATAACATGAAACTTTTTTGCAGGTTTTAAAAAATAAATATTTAATTATTTTTTTCATCTTCTGTCTAAACATATCTAGCTGCCAATGGTATTTACAGTTTAATAGTGTTTTACAGTCTTGTGTGACATGACTGTAAGTTTAAATGTATGTTATTTTTGCTAGGAAATCTATTCTCTGAAGATACTTGAAGATGAAATATTTTGTTGATCTAACTGGATTTTCCCGTTTTTCATGGATTAAATGCAGTCTAAATAAAGTTCAGCTATCTTGGATTTGTTATATTTTGGGGCGCAGGAAAATCTAAGACATGCAGATTTGTTAAGTAATAAAGATATGTGCTTCTGAAGAGAACAGAGGTTAGGCCAGATAAAAAGATCCAGTGTAGCAGTTGAGGAAGGAAATAGATATTTTTTATGAGTTTCTTGCCAGCTTTGCATTACTTTCTTATTAGCCGTGACTATTCATGTCAGTGACCATTTCACTGTGTGAATAATTACACAGTACTTGGTGCCAGGCACTGTTGTAGGTTCTGAGAATACACCAGCGGATACAAAGATCAAAATTCCTGACCCATGTGGAGTTGACATTTAAGGAGAACTTAGTTAAAAGGTGTTGAGATATTCTGAATTGACACTTACAACCCTATTATGTTTTCAGTTCAGCCACTGGTTGAAATGATGAAGAACAGCAGGAGCCTTGATCATTATTTCACAGTTTCCACTGGCGCTCTTTGGTGATGAATTAGCCAGTGCTTCTGGTGTTCTGAAAGAATATGCTGTGTTTTTGTGCACTGAGCCTGCCTTCTTATAAAACATGGTGACAGGAGGATGGGTGATGGGAATTATTTGTGTAATTAGTCAAATGAGTGAAACTTTTGGTAGAAGAGAGGAAAACCAGTGTGTGTGCATTCTCTTATATCTCTGGTCAACCTGTTGTATAAAATTTCTAGGAATCTCTCAGATCAAAGGTGTCCTAGAAAAGGGCCATCATCCTTCCAGACTCTTGACTGTTGATTAGATTGCCTCTGACTGCGTGCTGTCCACAGCGTATTGATATAGTGGAAAGAACAGAAGACTCTGTTAAAGGCTGTGATGTAGGTGTTTATAAAGCCCCTGCCAGCCATGCTGTTCTAGGACTCATTCCTTGGAAATGATGATCACAGGCATTCCAGTGGTCAAGGGGAGAAACTCTCGCTATTGATGGAAACCAGTGCCTCTGACCATCAGAGTGATGTTTGGCTTCTAGGTCTATTATTAATTATTATAGAGATTTGAGCTGATTTTTGTCAATGAGGTTCATGTAAACATGGCAGAGGAGAAGTAAATAGAAACCCTCTTGTCATTTCATGTTCAAATTCTTCAGTATCTTGTTAATATTTTCCATTTCATGCTGTTTACTAGCCATTGCATTTCAAGAGTCACTCAGCATCATTAAAATTATTCAGTCAGAAATAAGAAATTATGTATAATTTTCACTATTTCTCTCCAGTGTGCAAGCATATATATTCTAGAACTTTATCTGCAAATAGAATTTCAGTTTTCCCCCCAATATCATTCTTCATAGTCTTAGTAGTTATTTTGAAATAGAAACCATGTCAGTAGTCATACAGCTGCTGTTCTTGACTGCACTGGATTTGGTTCAGTGAAGGAAAAGGCAGATTTGGGCACAATTTATAATAATCTCATTGGAGTGGAAAAGGAAGTGTTGGGACAGTTTCTGCACTGACATTCACACCGGTCATCTGACCTGGTCCTGTTTGGATGGCTTCTTGTTATTTTGGGGTGGCCCCGGTGTCACGGGCCACCTAAACACATGGTGCATGTGGCCATAGCGTCCTGTCCAACGTTTCTTCACTCATACTCGTAGAACAGGTTCTGTTGTTCTGTAACAGGAAAACTGCCCCTGGGACACTCTTGTAAGCCCTTTAACATTCATTATTTTTTCCTGAAGAAGGGGAAGCCGTGGATGAATACCAGATTCAGATCAGAGTTCAGCCTTTATTCACATTCAAAAAAAAAAGAGAAAAGTACTTAGTGTTCTCCAATTCTGGCAGTTGGAAAGTTCGAGGAAATTAGAATTTTCTTTTTCATTGAGAATTGTGAGTGGGTTTATCTGAACCATTACTTCTGAAAAGGACTCACAGTTTCAAAAAGTTGGGTTTCTATCCTTTTGCTAAGAAGACTTGCCTAAACATCGACTCCACAACCTTTCTCATTAATCAGTTTTTGTGGATGACAGCTGCATTGCTGGGCAGATTTTTTTTTCCACTTTGTTTCCATGCTTCTCTTTTGATGGATGTACTGACCCCGCACAGCTGGTCCCAGCCTTTTCACCAGGAAGGATACTGTGTGTGACATTTAGTCTGCTTCGTATTTTATAAGATTTTACTTCAAATTGCATTTACTAAAATTATTTCTTTTAAAAAAATAAGTTTTCCTTGTGCTTTTAATAGGTGACCTGTAGCTGTCAATCAGAAGTTCTGGTCAGAATGTGATAAACCAAAGAACCCTGTCTTTCCAGATCCTGTCATATTTTTCAAAGGTTAAAATTAATTAAAATATTTAATTAAATAAAATAAACAAACATTTAATTAAAAATATTGAAAATAATAGCAAATCTTTTTATTACCTCCATGAACCTTCCTCAGAATGGAGCATTGCTACATGCAAACATAAAATACAAAGGTTCTTTGGGCGTACCTCCTAGCAGGGATTCTGTTACATCTGTAGTGAAATTCCCAGTCTGTTTTGTGACAGAACACAGTGTACATGTAATTGTTGTTACTCTAAAAGCGTCCTGCCTTAGGAAGCATTGTATTAGAGAGACTTGAAAGTCAATTTTAACTCTTAAACTTTTATTGATTTATAGATATTTATGGTTAAAAACAGGAAGAATAAGTAGGCTTTTTATTTTCCCTTTGTTATATATCTTTTCCTGAGTTAATTTGTCAGCCACCTAGGAGCTGAGAATGATACATTTAGGAAAATTGTGCAATGATGTTATTGGGAAGGCAGAATTTCAAAATGCTATCAGCATACATTGTTCTGTGTAAAGTTCAATTTTAAAATATGAAACAGTAAAAGAAAGGATATTAACCCTTTGAACATCTTGGGTATGAGAATAAATTTTGCATCAGTCAGTTCAGTTCAGTCGCTTAGTCGTGTCCGACTCTTTGCGACCCCGTGATTCACAGCACGCCAGGCCTCCCTGTCCATCACCAGCTCCGGGAGTTTACGCAAACTCATGTCCATCGAGTCGGTGATGCCATCCAGCCATCTCATCCTCTGTCGTCCCCTTCTCCTCCTGCCCCCAATCCCTCCCAGCATCAGAGTCTTTTCCAATGAGTCAGCTCTTCGCAGGAGGTGGCCAAAGTATTGGAGTTTCAGCTTCAACATCAGTCCTTCCAATGAACACCCAGGACTGATCTCCTTTAGGATGGACTGGTTGGATCTCCTTGCAGTTCAAGGGACTCTCAAGAGTCTTCTCCACCACCACAGTTCAAAAGCATCAATTCTTCGGTGCTCAGCTTTCTTCACAGTCCAATTCTAATATCCGTACATGACCACTGGAAAAACCATAGCCTGGACTAGACAGACCTTTGTTGGCAAGGTAATATCTCTGCTTTTCAATATGCTATCTAGGTTGGTCATAACTTTCCTTCCAAGGAGTAAGCATCTTTTAATTTCATAGTGTCTCACAAAACATATAACCAAATAGTTGAAGGTTGTAAAAAGATTTTTTAAAATCTGGAGATCCTTTTCAGTATTTGCAATAAGAGGCTGCAAAGTGGAGAAAACACACTAAATACTTCAGAACGGGGCCCAGTTGTCTCTGTAGTTTCTTTGTCTTGGTACTGAGTTGGGATACTTGGCTCTTCATCATGTTTTATTGCTAAACTAAATCCGGATGTTTCCGTAATGCAAGCAGGGAAATGTAGTTTATTTAAACGTTGTGGTAGGATCCATGTAGTGAATGGTTTACACTCTGTAAAAGTCAATAACTGTTGTGATACTCTGTGATCAGGACGTATTGTCCCCATGGCCCTTGATCATGGGAACTCATGTTGTTCCCTTTAGCACATGTGATGTCTGACATCTAATTTGAAGTTGCAGAAAAACTCTAAGAATGGGACTTATATCATCGTGTGTTACTTTGGCCACCTGATGCAGAGAGCTCACTCTTTGGAAAAGACTCTGATGCTGGGAAAGATCGAAGGTGAAAGGAGAAGGGGCCTGCAAAGGATGAAGTGGTTAGATAGCATCACCGACTCAATGGACAAGAATTTGAGCAAACTCTGGGAAATAGTGAAGGACAGGAAAGCCTGGTGACTGAACAATAGCAACAATTGTAAAAGAGGCTTAAAATTCATAGTTTTTAAAAATTGCTCTTTTACTAAATTTAACTATTTTACATGGAATTTATGAATAGCTTCTATGTGCACTTTTATTTGTTTTTATTCTTTCTTGGTTGATTAAAAGGCTCTGAAGATCAGTTGTTTCATTTAAGTGTATTGTTCCACCTTTTTGGAACTGTGCCTGGGTCTGTTTTTAACTAGTGATGGAGGCCTTAGTTTTTATTATATAAAGTTACACAAAAGACTTTATTGTTTTTATGCTTGAGAGAGGAAAATAGCAAAAAGTGTTTAACTTTTTCTTAAATTATCTTCAAGATAATTGAGAAGATTACCTTGACTTGTCAGTGACATTTGTTGTATCTTCCAGTTAAGGAAACAGTACTTTTTTGCCTTAATAGTATGTATAGAAGAGTTAAATGTGGCCTTTTGAAATTTGACACTATTATAATAATTTGAATAATAGCCACGACCAAGTGATCAACGAGTCCAGTGGTCACAATTATTGACCTCAGTCTATATTGATGATATAATTTCTCTAGCTTTTGCATGTAATTGCAAGTACAAAGAATTTCTGGCTTTTATTGTACCATATTGATATTTATTGGGATTTCAAGGTAAAAATTAGAAAACCAGTTTAGAAGATGCTGACAAATCAACATTTGTTTTAATGTGAAAATATCCCTTTCTTTTTATATAAATGATCATTAAAAATGTGCATTTATTTGAACAATACAGATGAGCATTTATATCACAAAAATATGTCTCAGTGGGGTATTATAATTGCAGGTTACATTCATTAAGGACTTAGGTGTGCCAGGCATTGGTCTAAAGTACTTTGTATAAAATGCTCTTTACATGAATTATCTCCCTTAAATGTCACAGTAATCCTCTGAAAAGGCTTTATTATCACTCCTATAGTACACAGGAGGAAAGGGACGCACACAGAGGCAAATAGTCTGAATGTTTTGAACCCAGGCAGTGGCACCCTAGAGCTTTTAGCTGCTACTCTTTACTACTTCTCTGAAATCTTTTTTTCAAAAGAGATATAACAAGTTTGCACTTTATTGAATCAGTGCACTTTATTGGGCACGCTATGTTCCTTAAAACCCTTTCCTCCCCTCCCTACGTCCCTTCTGTCCTTACTTCCCTCTCTTTATTTGAGTTGCTCTACTAGAGTGCCAGGTACTTTGGGAACTGGTAAATAGGACACAGTCCCTGTTCTCAAGTTGCTGCCGGTTTGGAAAGCACAGTCATCAGCCAGTTCCTATAATGCAGTGCTTTGTAAGGAGAAGGAGCATGAAGAGTGAGTTCTGGGGGCCTGGACGATTTTCCTGTGATCTCATTTTAGTAGTTATTCCTCTTCTGTAAAGTTAGGTTGTGGACAGGGACAGCTGATCCTGTTTTGTTAATAAGTAAGTGTACAATCAAGATAATTTTTGCGGTTTAAAGGGGAGAACCAAAAGGCTGGTAGGCTTTGCATTTCTGAATTCTGGATATTCTTCATGTGATGATGGAACATTGATGAACTTTAGCCATCAGTTCCTGGAAATTGCTGGTCATGGGCAACCAATGTCTGATATAATTAGCTTTAATCCATACTTTGAAGATTAGCCAGTTGCATAGGCCAGAATTATTATAAATTCACATTGACTCATCAACGTGCTCATATATATTCCTACAAATTTAGTGTGTTCTGTCATTTCTCTCAAAACATTGGCATTCTCTTGTAATAGCCTTCGGGTGTTTCTCTCCAACTTTAGAGTCTTAAAATTTAGCATAATAAATTGTTGTACAAACAGATATAAAGTGAGCTGTCCTTTGGGATATTCAGCATAACATGCTGGTTAGCTATTTACCCCTCACAACTAGCTCAGCAGAAACGTTGTCTTTATGCAGTCTGCAGATAATCAAATACTACAATAATAACAAATACATTTGGAGGTCTTTAACTTCTAATTTGGTCCAGGACACCTCAGTTAAAACATGAAGATGATAGCCAGATGGATTAAAGATAAGCAAAGGCAGTAAAATTTTACAGAATCACTGGAATCAGGGAGGGATGCAGAAGCAAATCACAAAATACAAAAGTAAATCACAAAGTGTATACTGACTTATTCAGCTAGAATGGAATCCCTGGTTCATGGAATTTTAGGACTGGAAAGGGAGTTTGGGTAAGCTGATTAATGACCCCCAAAGAAACCCACCTCTGAATACCCCACACTTGTGAATATATTACCTTATATGGCAAAAGGAGCTTTGTAGATTCAGTGATGATTTTGAGATGGAGAGATGATTCTGAATTATTTGTTTGTGTCCATGTAATCACTAGGGTCCTTACGAAAGAGAGGAAGAGGGTCAGTGTCAGAAGAGGGGATGTGACAGTGGAAGTAGAAGACAGTGATGCAGCCTCAAGCCAGGGAAAGGGGGCAGCCTCCAGAAGCCGGGAAAAAGGCAAGGGATGGGTGGATTTTCTCCTCAAGGTTCTAAGAGAAATACAGTCCTGCTGACACCTTGGTTTTAGCACATGGGTGCTGATTTTGGATGTCAGGCCTCTGTAATCGATGCATATTGTTTTAAGCTACTAAATTTGTGGTAATTTGTTATATCACTAATAGGACACTAATACAGACCTTGTATGTCCTATAGCACAGTGACTGAGTCTTTCTTGAGCCTCACCTGGGCTTCCCTGCTAGCTCAGCTGGTAAAGAATCTGCCTGCAATGCAGGAGACCTCAGTTTGATTCCTGAGTTGGGAAGTTCCCCTGGAGAAGGAATAGGCTACCCACTCCAGTATTCTTGGGCTTCCCTGGTGGCTCAGATGGTAAAGAATCCACCTGCAATGCAGGAGACCTGAGTTGGGAAGATTCCCTGGAGGAGGGCACGGCTACCCACTCCAGTATTCTTACCTGGAGAATCTCCATGGACAGAGGAGCCTGGCGAGCTGCAGTCCATGGGGTCACAAAGAGTTGGACATGACTAAGTACAAGCCTCACCAATCAGGTTTTGGGGAGAGGAACAGACCGGGGTGCAACAGGAAGCACTTGTTGATGCTCAGAAGGATTGTGAGATTAGGAGAAATTTTTGGTGTCCAAAATTTGCCATGAGGATCTCAAAAGAGCACAAATTCATTACAGTTAGTGGCATAGGACGGAGAAGGCAATGGCACCCCACTCCAGTACTCTTGCCTAGAAAATCCCATGGATGGAGGAGCCTGGAAGGCTGCAGTCCATGGGGTTGCTGAGGGTCGGACATGACTGAGCAACTTCACTTTCACTTTTCACTTTCATGCATTGGAGAAGGAAATGGCAACCCACTCCAGTGTTCTTGCCTGGAGAATCCCAGGAACGGGGGAGCCTTGTGGGCTGCCGTCTATGGGGTTGCACAGAGTCGGACATGACTGAAGTGACTTAGC
>NW_011492847.1:437346-438555 GCF_000754665.1 Bison bison bison | reverse complement strand
AATGTTGACTTGAAATCACCACAGTTGAAATACAAATTGGCATTGCCTTTGAATAAAAGTCAGCTGATTAACAATATAATTTGATATATCAGCTGTATTACTAAGAAACTCTATGAAGTGAAATGACCTTTCCAAACTAAAATTTTTGAGTTTAGGATGTGTTCTTTTGGAAATTATTTTGTTCTATCATTATTCAAAAATAATGACATGTTAGGGTCCCCAAATTTAATTACAGAATATCTGCCTTGGTGGGCACATTCTTTGTGCTTTTAGTTCTTCCACACGCTGTTTGGGCTTCCCTGGTAGCTCAGCTGGTAAAGAATCCGCCTGCAATGCAGGAGACCCCTGTTCAATTCCTGGGTCAGGAAGATCCCCTAGGGAAGGGATAAGCTACCCACTCCAGTATTCTTGGGCTTCCCTGGTGGCTCAGTTGGTAAAGAATCCATCTGCTATGCAGGAGACCTGGGTTCGATCCCTGGGTTGGGAAGATTTCCTGGAGATGGAAATGGCTACCCACTCCAGTATTCCAGCCTGGAGAATTCCATGGATTATATAGTCTGTGGGGTCATAAAGAGTCGGACACGACTGAGCGACTTTCACTTTTATATGATATTTAGAAGAACATCAAGTTGCAATATTCTGTAAGTATCTGTGCATATCAAACTGCATTAAAATCATAATAAGCTATAATTTCAATTTAAGTTCTTCTTGGCTGAGATTTGGTTTTATAATCTTGGTAATATATATATTTTTTAGCTATTATAAGGAACTGTTAGCTGGGGAGAAAAAGAAATATGGACTGTGCACATTTAACCAGATGCCCATTCAGCAGAGTGTCCAGGTGTTCTGTGTCTAAGAACCAGCTATTACTGATCAATTTCAATGAAGTAGCTCTCAGAGAACATGCTGAAAGTCTTTATTGATTTTTTTTTTCTGTTGAGCTGTCTTTAAGACCTAGCAAAATCCTGTTTCTCATTCAAGCTTTACTCCTTAGATTGAGTGTGTGCTGATGATTTTTTATCTGAACCAGTCTTGATGCAAAATGGTGGTTTTATAACCCACTATATTTATCAGTTGGTATTCTACCATTATCAGTTCAGTTCAGTCGCTCAGTCATGTCCAACTCTTTGCATCTCCATGAATCACAGCACACCAGGCCTCCCTGTCCATCACCAACTCCCGGAGTTCACTCAAACTCATGTCCATCGA
>NW_011492847.1:436761-437246 GCF_000754665.1 Bison bison bison | reverse complement strand
TTGGGAAGATCCCTTGGAGAAGGGAAAGGCTACCCACTCCAGTATTCTGGCCTAGAGAATTCCATGGACAGTCCATGGAGTCACAAAGAGTCAGATACAACTGAGCGACTTTCACTTCCTAAGTGACAGAAAGTATTTTTTAAAAAATTTAATTCCAGTTCTTTCTTTTGCATTTGAAGACCACTTTCTTTCTTTCTGTTAAATGAAAATGGGGAATATTTGTCCAACTTCTGTTTTATTTGGTCTGTTTGAAAATCAGTTTTGCTTTTCTTTCTAGCCAGTTGATCTTTTTTTCACTTAGTGTGGGTTATTTTCTAAGTTGTTAGGTATTTTATGTTTCTCTTGAACCTTATCCAAGTGCCCTGTGATCCTTTTAAGCTGCAACTCCCTAACTAAATCTAGTTATTTAGTTATATTATGGGATCTAGTCAGTGGTGGAAGATAGAGTACCTTCTACTGATATTTGAAAACAATCCTGCATTAAT
>NW_011492847.1:418455-436661 GCF_000754665.1 Bison bison bison | reverse complement strand
CCATCGAGTCGGTGATGCCATCCAGCCATCTCATCCTCTGTCATCCCCCTTTCCTCCTGCCCCCAATCCCTCCCAGCATCAGGGTCTTTTCCAATGAGTCAACTCTTCGCAGGAGGTGGCCACAGTATTGGAGTTTCAGCTTCAACATCAGTCCTTCCAATGAACACCCAGGACTGATCTCCTTCAGAATGGACTGGTTGGATCTCCTTGCAGTCTAAGGGACTCACAAGAGTCTTCTCTACCACTACAGTTCAAAAGCATCAATTCTTCGGCGCTCAGCTTTCTTCACAGTCCAACTCTCACATCCATACATGACCACTGGAAAAACCATAGCCTGGACTAGACGGACCTTTGTTGGCAATGTAATGTCTCTGCTTTTGAATATGCTGTCTAGGTTGGTCGTAACTTTCCTTCCAAGGAGTAAGCGTCTTTTAATTTCATGGCTGCAATCACCATCTGCAGTGATTTTGGAGCCCCCAAAAATAAAGTCTAACACTGTTTCCCCATCTGTTTGCCACGAAGTAATGGGACCAGATGCCATGATCTTAGTTTTGTGAATGTTGAGCTTTAAGCCATTATAGGGGAGAGTATTCCCTCCTTCCGTTTCTTTCTTTCATTATTGACCTAATCTGTTATCAGTCTTTTTTAAAAAATAAGTTTCTAATAGCTTTATTTTATTAATTTTTAGCCATGCCGAGAGGCATGTGGGATCTTGGTTCCTAGCCAGCGATTGAACGCGTGCCCTCTGCAGTGGAAGTGCAGAGTCTTGACCACTGGACCACCAGGGAGATCCCTGTTATCAGTCTTGACTCCTGAATTGCCTTTTCCCCCAGAGGGTTATAGTCCATTACCAACCTTATTTATTTTGATGTTCAAATTACTTCTTATTTTTATGCACCTTAATGTCATGCGTGACACATCTGTGTCCCTCTCGTATGTGTGTTTATTTTGCTTTGTGTTCTGCCTTCTTTCTCAGTTTTTGTGAGGATTAAACAAATTGAATCTTTCCTCTTTTATGAAATTTAAATTCTTTATTCCATGTAAGTGAGCTTTACCTTTTCTGAGTCTGTTATTATCTTTTTTTCTTTCTGCTTCTGTTATTACTTGTGAACCTAAGGGATTATGCATCCCTTCCCATCATTGAAGAAAGGTTTAGAAGTCCTGAATTGAAGACTGTGATGCTTGTTTACAAAATCAGTCACCTCTGAAACTTCATTCATATGTCTTTTCTTTTCCTACATTCATGTAATTAGAAGGCTTAGGAGTATATTTTGGTTATTTCAATATGCTACATTTTCTCCCATTTTTTATATTAATGCTTAGAATATTATTGTTAGAGTAAAGCGACATTTATCTTCAGATTTGAGGGTTTGTAATATAACTCCCATTTAATGAACATATACTATGGTGCCTGGAGAAATTCTTTTCAAATGTCTTGTCGTACTGCCATTGTGAAAACGTTAAAATTTTAGAGTAGACATCTCAATCCCAGAGTCTGTGTGATATTTTGGAAGTGCCGAATGTAATTTGTATTACTACATGAAGAATGTGAACATGAACTGTCAGTATTTTGCCTCATTTCTTTTGTTTTCGGGGTGATTAAAAACTCTCATTTGAAACAGACGGTGATACTAGGATAGCAGTGTCTAGCCATAAAATAAGAACAGTCTTAACAATCTTGTTTTTAGAGAACATTTAAAAATTTTACTCAAGTATTGAACATTTACATTTCCAAAAATGATAGAATTTGTGGTTAAAGAATTTAAGCTTTATGAGATGGTGAGGTTGGGTGACCACAGTCTGGAGTAAACTGACTGCCTTCATTTTATTCTCACTAAAATGTAAACAACTCACTGAGGAAAGAGACGATAAATGCCTTTTAACAGAGTCTTCTATATGCACACTACTGTATATAAAATATTATCATATGAAATAGATAACTAATAAGGACTTACTTTATACTATAGGGAATTCTACTGAATACTCTGTGATGGTCAATATGGGAAAAGAATCTGAAAAAGATGAATATATGTATAACTGATTCACTTTGCTAACACAGATTGTAAGTCAACTATACTCTAGTAAACATTAAAAAAAACACAAGTCTTGGATTATTTTTTCTATATATTTAGATTTAATTCATAAGCACTTATCTTTAAGTCAATTAAATATAGTTCAGCCAGTCAAAGTAAGTACCATCACACATACATACAAATAATAAAACATTGTCCCACAAACAGAAGGTCAAAGTATAGCTCGAAGATTCCACTTCTACTCCCAGAGAGAGGCTACCATGTAGATTGAGAGCAGATGCAGAGCTGGCACTCAGGGAACCCAGAGTGGCTCAGTTCCCCCAAGGGAGTAAGTCCGGAGTGGAGTGGAGAGAATTTCCAGTCTTTTCATTCCTGTGACAAAAACAATTATAGCTGAAGAGTTGTGCATGCCACCATACAAAGTTCCAAAGTCCCAAAACGGCCTCAACACAGCTTGGTCATTCCTGAAGTTACTGGCTGCTGACCTTCTTTCTTGAGTCTTAGATTATTAATAGTCCATTCTATACAGTTCATTCTACCTCCCACCCCTAGTAGGTTTTCAGGACCTACTTCCCAGCATTTGGAGGTGCTGGTAAATGTTTTGCACTATTGCAGGTACTTTCTGTACAGAAACATTTTTTTTGCTTCCTGTGTCCATGCAAACATTTAAAAAATTAAAAAAAAAATTATTATTTGAAACTTCCTGTGTTCTCAGTTTTTCTCAGAGAATACTGTAATTTGGATTCTTAGAATTCCTTATTTCACCCATTTAAGCAGAGATAAATAGGTATTCTGCAGGGTTTTATATAACCTTCGGCATGAGGTGGGCTTATAACAGCTGGTTAGAAATTTGAGAGAGCTGATTAGTAACTTACTAAACATCATATAGCTGGTTATCTTGAGCTGATAACAAAAATAACTCTTAAATTGCCTGACCATACTGACTGTGTTGTATAGTAATGAAAAGTATAGACTTTTGAAGGAGACCTGAGTTTGAATCTCCAGTTACCCGTTTACTAAAAAGTTGTCAGGTTGCATGGCACATCTTGAAGAGTCGGCATTAGCCGTTATGCCAAAATATATGCAAGCAACCCCTGTTATTTACATTCTTGCTCTTTCGCTCTTTTTTTAGGTATAGGATTGTAGCTCTGTAGCTCAGTTTATTTAACTAAGTCCTAAATTTGAATCAGGTGCTCTGAATTCTAATTTTTGATGGAGATTATTAAAGACGATCTAGGGATAGAATGAAATAATATATAAGAAATTTATAAATTGTATCACAATATAAAAACATGAATGTTAATTTCTCTTAAATGAAGTTAATTTTTTTCCACTGTAAAGCTGTTCATTCTCATAGAAAATTTGGATAACATAGTTGGATAATTTTCTCTTTGAAAGTAGGCCTTTAACTTACGTGCATGACAGTGTTTTTCATGGCAAATGTTTAATTCCAGGCTGACTTCAGAAAGATTAAAAAAATATCAGAAAGTATCATGAGAGAGCATAATACTTATTAAATATAAGGTGGTATTATTTATTAATATTGTTGGGAGTTCATTGGACTTAAAACATATGTGGATGAGTCAGGTTCTAAAGCCACACTTATTTTCTTGAGAGCAGTTATAGTTTGTATATACTGAAATCTTGAATCTCCAACCTTACTATTTGTAGATTAATGGTATATCTGGACTGATTATATTCCTTCTTGCAGAGATCAGATAGTACCAGGAGAAGCAGAGGTGCCAAGAACAGAGTGTGCAGGTCTGGAGGTGATCCTGGGGTCCCTGTACTTTGGCCCATTAAGTAAGGCCAGCTGTTCATTTGTTTCCTGTCTAGGTTTGGAATTCACCCAGTTGCAGGCCGGATGCCTGGTCAGCTTAATGTGCTGCTGGCTGAGGCTGGGGTGCCATATGATATTGTGTTGGAAATGGACGAGATCAATCATGATTTCCCAGGTAAGTGATGGGGTACTGGTGAAATTCAAGTGTTCTTAATATGAATAGAGCAATGCCAGTCTGAGGACATAAATTGTGGGATTACTACAGACCTGCTCCCAGAGGAAGAGTAACCTGCTCCTAGTAAGTAAGCAGTTGAAATTAAATCAACGAAAGATGATACTGAAAAATAGTGAGACAGGATCTGGGAGCACCGTGAGTAGTCATCTTGTTGCGAGGAGATCTGAAGGAGGGTGGAAGTCTTGGGGGACAGTGCGGTGGAGTGGAGTGCCTTGCAGAGGCTTTAGGAACAGAGCTGGTTTTGGAATCCAGGTCCTGACTCTGGTTTGCTCGTGCCCTTGAACTTGGTGCTCAACTTCAGGCTTCTCATTTATAAAATCATTTCCATTGATGACAGTATCTGATTCTTGCCAGTGTCTTGAGATTTTACTGGTTTTCTGTTGCACCAATTCATGGTCAGTCAGTACTTTCCTGTTTTCTTTGAAGTACTGGGACTTCACAAATAAGGGGCTGGACTTGGTGGCTTTCACTGGCTAGATGTTGAATGCTAATGACATTTGACCCCAAATCATGTTTGTTAAAATTAAACCAGTCCCCTCTGGCAAGTATCCACTGTAAACTTAAAAAAATACTGTTTATTAGAGAAAAATAATGAAATTGTGTGTATGTCTAGATTCACATGGCATTTTTGGCAAAGTTCTAAGGTAATTTAAATTGCGGTCCTTAAAGAGGGAATTTAGGCCATTTTAATTTTATGTCCCCGTTTTAGATTTCACTGTTGCTAAATTATGTGTGAAACTTGGCAGTTCCAGGAATTATGGACACAGCTTTAATATAGTACAGACTCTCAGACCATGTTCTTTTAGATGTCAGATTGCATATTAAGTGGTCGTTTTGAAAGTTGAAAATGGAATGCATATCTTTAATGTTATTGGCAAGATCATTTTGAGATAATAGCTATAAAGTCAGATTGGGCTTTCCTGGTGGCTCAGTGGTAAAGAGTCCAACTGCAATGCAGGGGATGCAGGTTCGATTCCTGTGTTAGGAAGATGCCCTGGAGAAGGAAGTGGCATCTCGCTCCAGTATTCTTGCCTGGAAAACCCATGGACAGAGGAGCCTGGCGGGCTACAGTCTGTGGGGTCGCAGAGTCAGGCACAACTTAGCAACTGAACAAAAGCAACAGCAAAAGTCAGATTGGGTAGATCCATGGAGGGGAGGGAAAGCATAATAATACAAGCTGCAGTCAGGGTGCTCAGGTTCAGATTCAGGACCTATTGCTTTTAAGCTCTGTGATGCTGGCTAAGTTACTGAACCTCTCTGATAAAGCTCTTTGTACAGTGCCTGGCACAAGTGTTCGTCCTCTAACTATTAGCTTATTATAACAACTATTATATTGTTTTTAAAAAGTAAGATCACATCATTTGCCTGAAGTGACCAATGTGATATTTTTATTTTCTTTTGTAGACACTGATTTGGTCCTTGTAATTGGAGCTAATGACACTGTTAATTCAGCGGCTCAAGAAGACCCCAACTCCATCATTGCAGGCATGCCAGTCCTTGAAGTCTGGAAATCAAAGCAGGTAAAGTTTCAGACTTGCATTTCATTCTAAGAATTAAAAGTCTCTTAAGATATGTACACAGAACTTTTCGTTGGTCACTTGATGAGAAATGATGATGCCTTTTAGGAGGCTCAGGAGTTAAGAGGAGATTTAGGGTCCAGCTCTCTAGATACAGCTTCTGTCTGTTCTGTGGTCACCAGAGAAACGGAGTGAATGCCCTTAAGGCATCCTCAATTAGAACTGCTGCTGCTGCTAAGTCGCTTCAGTCATGTCCGACTCTGTGCGACCCCAACCCACTGAAGTGGGTTGCCATTTCCTTCTCCAATGCATGAAAGCAAAAAGTAAAAGTGAAGTCACTCAGTTGTGTCTGACTCTGTGTGACCCCATAGACGGCAGCCCACCAGGCTCCTCCATCCATGGGATTTTCCAGGCAAGAGTACTGGAGTGGGGTACCATTGCCTTCTCCGCAATTAGAACTAGAGGAGATTATCTGGGTGGATTAATGCAATCTGTAACCACAACTGAAAAAGGACCTGTGAGCTTTGGGGATGAGGCTGGCTTCTTCCAGGCCGAGTCCAGTGAAGCAGATGGCTTCCCTCTGGGACAGTGAGTTAATATCATCACCTTCACATATGAAGATGAGCACATTTTTTCATTTAATTTTTTTGAAAGGGTTGGGCTTCCCTTGTCAGTCAGCTGGTAAAGAATCTGCCTGTAATGTGAGAAACCTGGGTGTGATCCCTGGGTTGGAAATATCCCCAGGAGAAGGGAAAGGCTACCCACTCCAGAATTCTGGCCTGGAGAATTCCATGGGCTGTATAGTCCATGGGGTTACAAAGAGTCGGACACGACTGAGTGACTTTCACTTCACTTGTACGTTATGGAGTGTCCAGAAGAAAGGTGATTTAGAAATCCAAACAGTAACATGGCATACAGAAGCAAGCCCTGCTCACAGCACATTACTTCTGAAAAGGCTAACTGCTAGATTGTAGGGAAATCTAGCCCTTATGATTTTGCTCTGTCCCAACTGTGGGCAACTCTTTTTACCACTCTCAACTCATATCTGGATTTTAAGAATCATTATAACATATATATTTCCCTTTAATTTGTCTCTCTTTATTGTAAAAATGTGGAGTTTTAAACATAGTGTCTGTGGTGGGTGAGTAGATGGGACATGCACTTGTTCATATATATTTAAACAATTACTGCATCAATCATCAGTATCTGAGAGTTTGCACAGTACCTTACTGTATTAATGGTATAGGGGACATGAATGCATTTGCTCTGCTTCCGTTTTTGAATAGACTCTGTGTCCTAGAAGAACGTAGAAAGGCTTTTTATTTCTTGAAGAATTAACTTGATATTCAACAGGATAGCAACATCTACAATCTGTGTAATTGTAAATGTCTAGAACACATCAGTGTTAGAGAAAGACTTACCTCTTCATTTTTATTTGTGGAAGCATTCTATTAGTCATTAGCTCTGTTCTGGGGCACACTGGATTACTCTTTGGGCTCTTGTCTTACATCTTTCTTGTCCAGTATTCTTTACTTTAAATCAGTGGGCTAAGAATCATACCATTTTCCCACTCAACTACTTTTATCTTAGGATTGGTAGTAGAAATTTATGCACTAAATTTGTTGTCTTTAGCCCAGAGAAAGATGGTTATTATTATTATTATTATTTTTATTGTAAAATGTTATCATTGTCTTTATAGACAAAAACACTTGGGGGGGGAAATCACTTATCACTCAAGAGATACACTGTTTTTCACAGGACCTTTTCTCTAGTGGATGTAAGGGTATGGGCATATTTGAAGAATTCAAGTTAATACAAAGTAAACATGCATTTAAAACTACTCCTTGTGTATTTTAAAAGTCTTTGTAGTAAAGAATCAGTAGTGGTACATGCTTTGTTCAAAGTTAGGGCAGGACACAGTTTGTGTCTGACATGTCCTGGCCAGGTCTGTTAAATGTACTCTCTCGCCTAATCTTTGGTTCTTAGGTCATTGTTATGAAGAGGTCCCTAGGTGTTGGCTATGCTGCAGTGGACAATCCAATCTTCTACAAACCGAACACAGCCATGCTTCTAGGCGATGCCAAGAAGACGTGTGATGCTCTGCAGGCGAAAGTTAGAGAATCCTACCAGAAGTAAAATATAAAGATCAAACCACTTCTTCACTTGCGGGAACAGGCAAATAAATTATTAACGTATACAGCTGATACACATCTGTAGGAAAACTCTTGGAAGAAAAGGAAGACTCTGAAGAAACAAAGCCAATAAAGGGAAAACTTTCAAGAGCTGTGATCCATCGATTTTAAAAAAAGATTGATAATTCTAAATGTCTTTCTGTGCATATTTTTTTGTTATGAATTCTAAAAGTATTTTACAAAAGGAGAAAAAACAGTCTCATTTTAGGTATATTCCATTTGGATTTTCCTCAATAGTCAGCAATGTTTTAAGAAATTAAGTCTATGATTTTTGGGACTTACATTATACATGGATTTGAAAAAATCTGACACAGTGTAAACATTACAGCCACCTGAATTTATGTTTTTTTCACCAAATGTGACTAATTTGAAACTTTTATCAACTCTTGAGCTGTCTTCTTAACCATTTAACCATAATCTGAAATAAGCGTATCAAATTGGTTTCAGTTTTTCAAACTGTACTTTAAAGTCTGTATTTCAAGGGTATATTTTCTCACTTCTATTTCAATACATTAAGGGACTAGATAATCTTTCAGAGATGCTGGAAGCAAATCATTTGCTTTGTATGTTTCATTAGAACACCAATGAAACATGTAACTTGAAATCAGTATTAGCTGTATTTTTTAAACCCCATTTCCAATTGGAGATCTCTTTTAATTTCAGTTTATATGTGTAGTACTGTATTAAGTGCACTTGAATGAAATTCTATTTGCCTAATAAAATGAGTTCATCATGTTTGCATAATGATGTAGCAGTTGTCTCTGGTGACAAAAGGCTAAAATCAAATAATTCTGCCTGTTAACAGCTGAGGAAGGAATTGCTATCATGAAATAGATGAGATTAAATTGTCTTACCTGTTTGGAAGAATGACTTTTTCCCTAAATCATTGTGTATTTTAAGGTGTTATGTAAATGATAACGTTTGAGAGAAATGGTGGCATTTTTCTAGCTACCTCTTTGTTTAAGCAGCAGTACAGATTCTGCCTTTTTAGCACCAGTAAAGATTGTCCTTTTGCAGTAAAAGTGTAATTTTCTTTGTGTCTTTGCTAGTGTGCCAGAAGTTCTATATAGGTTGAATGTGTGGTGAATATTCGGAATGCCTGTTTCTCTATATAGTTAATTTGGCATTGAGTTTCTTTCTTTTCCCTTCTTTTTGGCTGTGCTGGGTCTTCGTTGCTGCATGGGCTTTCCTCTCGTTGTGGAGGGTGGTGGCTGCTCTCTAGTTGCCGTGTGCGGCCTTCCCACTGTGGTGGCTTCTCTTGCTGCGTTGACCATGGGCTGTAGGACACCCAGGCTTCAGCAGGCTTCTATGTCGTGTGGGCTCGGTAGTTGCGGCTCCTGGGCTCTAGAGCCCAGGCTCAACAGTTGTACCAC
Organism: Bison bison bison; assembly: GCF_000754665.1. NCBI lineage: Eukaryota > Metazoa > Chordata > Mammalia > Artiodactyla > Bovidae > Bison > Bison bison. Next base: position 427,531 of record NW_011492847.1, on the reverse strand, counting down.
ATGGGCTTAGTTACTCCACAGCATGTGGGATCTTCCCGAACCAGGGGTCAAACTCGTGTCTTCTGCATTTTTACCACTGAGCCACTAGGGAAGTCTGAGCATTGTTTCTTGAGACAGTTATTAACATGTAAACACTATCTGTAAATCATAAAAAGAAATAACTGGTGTGAAATTTTTTTACTATAATGCTCATGTTTATTGAATTTATAACTCAGTATTGGTTTGATCATCAGTTTCTATTTTGCTATGCCTGAGATTAAGATCTGCATGTGTGTGCATGTGTTTAAATCAGGAAAGACTCCTTTTTAATTTTTAAGTGGTAAATGCAATTTGTTAATGGATCTCAGATCATTTGTAACTTCATGAGTGATTTATACAAAGAAAGTTCTATTTGAAGAAAGTAAACAGTATCTTGATTCATTCCCTTTCCTTTTCTCAAAGTAGTTGTAGGTATATCTGGGTTTTTTTGGCGGGGGGAGATAATTCCTTCATTCTATTTAAACTAAAATAATTATACTTGGATTTATTATTTCCATCATTTATAGCAAATATTTTTCTATATTTTTAAGATTTAAGATGATCTCATTTCTTTGATACTTACTAATCATTCACTTGTGTTAATTGAAAATTCATATTCTGGTTGATTTTATTTTACTTTATTTAAGGGATTTTTGAATATATATATATATATATATATATATATATATAAAATTCCTTAAAGTAATACTCTGAAAGATTATTGATCTTGGATCATTATTACAGTGAGGTCTAAGATCAACAAAATAATTTTCATTCCTCTTTTACTATTCCTCGCTTTCTGATAAGTCATACAACTGGTAAATATGACTTATTTCTTTCTGTATTGATCTATTGTTCAGTATGTCTTTTTGATATTCAACTAGAAATAATCAAAAAAAATCCATTATATCCTACAATCTGTTACCGAAAAAAAAAAAGAAGCAGTGAAGTGGTAATGTTGACTTATGTTTTTAGTCTTATTAACCATCCTTTAATTTTCTTACGTTTGTCTCAATTTGGGAGTTTGTGTTTAAATTACTAATCTAGCTAAAACATATTATATAAGTAAATGTATACCTTTTTATATATTCTATCTGTATATCTATTTATCTAACTTTGAACAGTTTTCTAGTACATAAGTCTTTTTATCATTTTATATACTCTTCTTTCTATGGTTGGAATAGAGAGATTAAGAGAGGGGACTGATCTCTTCAGTAGACTTTCAGTTTTTCTGAGCCAGTGGATATCAGTTAAGTATTTGGTAATGGATCTGGAAGGTGGGCCTTGGTCTTTCGGAGTCCATTTAAGTCATGACCCTGATTTTTAGATTTTACTCTTTTCTTATCCAACACAAATATGGGATATATTATGTTATTATGTATCAGTCAGCTTTAGGGTTTAGTTCAATTTATCTGGTCCCAAAGCCTTACTTTGTATAAAAACTTATAACCCATATGTTTATATGACTTAGAGGCAAATTTTCTAGTCCCCAAAGGCATAAGTCTTGTGAATTAAAGTGTTTTAGCACTGGAAAGTTGGACAGCTCTTTTGTGTAGATAGGGGAGAATAGTTCAGATAGCTAATTTATAGCTCTTGCCAGTTTTTGAAAGTCTTTGCCAACAGATAGTACTGGGGCAGAATGATTAAAAAGAAAAGAACCCAAACTCCAAACTTCACTCCAGTGGCGGTAACTTGCATAACCCGATTGCTCTTTAGCTTCTCAAGGGAAAGAAGAATTAGGTTAATTAACAGAAAAAAAGAAAAAAAAAACTTTTCTAAGTGAAACTTTTAAAGTGTTGATTTACTAAGGCAGCAGAAATAGTAACATTTGAATTTCAAAACACTCAAGATTGCTGTTCTTAAACTCTTATCTCTTAGACATTTTATGTAGTGGGCTGACGAATTGAACTATTTTCTTACTATAATACTTAAGTAATTACAGATATTTAACATGGTATATACTGTAATTGTGGATGGAAGTCTTTTGGATGCTGGTAAAATAGTGATATAGATGATACAGTAATTAGAATGACCAATATTTGGAGCTGTTACATATAATGATTAAGACAGTGGTAGAAAAAAACAGTTAGATCATAGTAGATAATTCATTTGGGGAAAAAGTGGAAAACCATATTGGATAGATAGAGAAAGGTCAGTTTACAGAGAACTTTAAAAGTGAAGTGTATTACATCTCAGTCATGTTGATGGTCAAAGCATAAGACTGCCTTATTCATTATGAATTATTTGTACTTCATATTTTTGCCAAAGATTATAACCTTGAACTCTGCTTTTCAGTTCTTTCCAAAAGCCTATTTGTGAAAATTAATACCAATGGGAAGATTGCTTAAAGGATATGGAGTCCAGTTTGCCCCTTGATATTTCAAATTTTAAAGACCAAACCAGATCTTCTGAGAACTGGGTGCTTGGGCTGCATTGTCTGGGTTATTGTGAGTAACAAAATCATGAAGATGCTGTAATGGAGAGGGTGCCCGTGAGATGGGGTGATGTGTGTGGGAGAGTCCATGTGGCAGCAAGGGAATAGCAGGCACTAGAAGTGGTTGTCATGGATTTTGAGAAGGATTGAGAAGGGGATGTGCATTTGGGGTATGCAGGTAACACCTGGAGTGATGATGAATAGTTCCTTCCCACCACAATGGAGAGAAGGGAAAAGGGAAGTGAGAACTCAGCCGAAGGATCAAGTTTGGTTCAGTTCAGTTGCTCAGTCATGTTCGACTCTTTGCGACCCCACGGACTGCAGCACGCCAGTCTGACTCTGCGACCCCATGGACTGCAGCACGCCAGGCCTCCCTGTCCATCACCAACTCCTGGAGTTTACTCAAACTCATATCTATCGAGTTGGTGATGCCATCCAACCATCTCATCCTCTGTCATCCCCTTCTCCTCCTGCCTTCAATCTTTCCCAGCACCAGGGTCTTCTCAAATGAGTCAATTCTTTGCATCAGGTGGCCAAAGTATTGGAGTTTCAGCTTCAACATCAGTCCTTCCAATGAATATTCAGGACTGACCTCCTTTAGGATGGACTGGTTTGATCTCCTTGCAGTCTAAGGGACTCTCAAGAATCTTCTCCAACACCGCAGTTCAAAAGCATCGATTCTTCGGTGCTCAGCTTTCTTTATACTCCAACTCTCACATGCATACATGACCATTTGAAAAACCGTAGCCTTGACTAGACGGACCTTTGTTGGCAAAGTAATGTCTCTGCTTTTGAATATGCTGTCTAGGCTTGTCATAACTTTCCTTCCAAGGAGTAAGAGTCTTTTAATTTCATGGCTGCAGTCACCATCTGCAGTGATTTTGGAGCCCCCCAAAATTAAGTCTTCCACTATTTCCACTGTTTCCTCATCTATTTGCATGAAGTGATGGGGCCAGATGCCATAATCCATGGCATCTGAATGTTGAGTTTTAAGCCAACTTTTCACTCTCTTCTTTCACTTTCATCAAGAGGCTCTTTAGTTTTTCTTCACTTTCTGCCATAAGGGTGGTGTCATCTGCATATCTAAGGTTATTGATATTTCTCCCGGCAGTTTTGATTCAAGCTTGTGCTTCATCCAGCCCAGCAATTCTCATGATGTACTCTGCATAGAAGTTAAATAAGCAGGGTGACAATATGACATACTCCTTTTCCTATTTGGAACCAGTTTGTTGTTCCATGTTCAGTTCTAACTGTTGCTTCCTGACCTTCATACAGGTTTCTCAAGAGGCAGGTCAGGTGGTCTGGTATTCCCATCTCTTTCAGAATTTTCCACAGTTGATTGTGATCCACACAGTCAAAGGCTTTGGCATAGTCAATAAAGCAGAAATAGACATTTTTCTGGAACTCTTTCACTTTTTTGATGATCCAGAGGATGTTGGCAATTTGATCTCTGGTTCCTCTGCCTTTTCTAAAACCAGCTTGAACATCTGGAAGTTCACGGTTCATGTATTGCTTAAGCCTGACTTGGAGAATTTTGAGCATTCCTTTACTAGCATGTGAGATGAGTGCAATTGTGCGGTAGTTTGAGCATTCTTTGGCACTGCCTTTCTTTGGGATTGGAATGAAAACTGACCTTTTCCAGTCCTGTGGCCACTGCTGAGTTTTCCAAATTTGCTGGCATATTGAGTGCAGCACTTTCACAGCATCATCTTTTAGGATTTGAAATAGCTCAACTGGAATTCCATCACCTCCAATAGCTTCGTTTATAGTGATGCTTCCTAAGGCCCACTTGATTTCCCAATACAGGATGTCTGGCTCTAGGTGAGTGATCACACCCATCATGATTATCTGGGTCATGAAGATCTTTTTTGTACATTTCTTCTGTGTATTCTTGCCACCTCTTATTAATGTCTTCTGCTTCTGATAGGTCCATACCATTTCTGTCCTTTATTGAGCCCATCTTTGCATGAAATGTTCCCTTGGTATTTCTAATTTTCTTGAAGAGCTCTCTAGTCTTTACCATTTTATTGTTTTCCTCTTATTTCTTTGCAGTGATCACTGAGGAAGGCTTTCTTATCTCTCCTTGCTATTCTTTGGAACTCTGCATTCAAGTGGGTTTATCTTTCCTTTCTCATTTGCCTTTTGCTTCTCTTCTTTTCACAGCTATTTGTAAGGCCTCCCCAGACAGCCATTTTGCTTTTTTGCATTTCTTTTTCTTGGGGATGGTCTTGATCCCTGTCTCCTATACAAGGTCATGAATCTCTGTCCATAGTTCATCAGGCACTCTGTCTATCAAATCTAGTCCCTTAAATCTATTTCTCACTTCCACTGTATAATCATAAGGAATTTGATTTAGGTCATACCTGAATGGTCTAGTGGTTTTCCCTACTTTTCCTCAATTTAAGTCTGAACTTGGCAATAAGGAGTTCGTGATCTGATGAGCCACAGTCAGCTCCTGGTCTTGTTTTTGCTGACTGTATAGAGCTTCTTCATTTTTGGCTGAAAAGAATATAATCAATCTGATTTTGGTGTGGACAAAGGGATCAAGATTGCTCCTATTTCCTCTGTTGTAAAGATGGAATAGGAGGATCTTATAACTTTTTCTCATTCTCCTTCCTGTGGCATTTGGGAAAATGAAAAACAGCAGCCATGTGATCTGATGTAGGGGATAGTAAAAACCCATGGAATGAATCATTTCTGAATTGAAATAAGGCCAATTTTCCCCACCCTACTACTTTGTTTTTGATTTACAATAGAAAAAGCAGCACTGGGAAACTTCCACAACAAGGTGTAGGACTAGATTTAGCCTGTGGATTTTGATTTAAACCAGTCCTTTCCTGGAACTGATTTTCCAAATGCCCGTGGGTTGCTATCAGTCAGCCTTGGTTTTTTTCTTCCTTATTTCCCCCAGTTAGGGAGTGCACTTTCCTAAGAAGTACAATACAGTGGCTAAACCAGGGTCTTGTGCTGGTTAATTCTATTCAGACCATGCGATTCCAGTCCTCGCCACACACACACGGTTAGAACTGAAAGATTACATCTGAATCTCTCCAGAGAAATGCGAGAAAGTGTGACTAAATAAATAACTCCTTTGTATTATGTCTGCAGGGGAGATGGTTTTTTTCCCCAGAGGGATGAGATAGTGTCATGACTTTAGAATGTTTTGTCACCACTCTCCCAAGTTTACTGGAACTTTATGCTTCAGAAGTCACGCCTTCTAGAAGGCCTTTTAAAACTTTCAGGGCTTTAGTGATTCATGGAAAATTTTATTCTTGAAGATTATAGTTAGCTCTGTGGTTTTGTCCCACTGGGATATATATGGGCATGACGACTTAGGCATACTTCAGGTCCACACCCTTGTGTCTGATTGGGGGTAACTGCTTCATTAGTGTTGGGTGTAATTCTAGTAACTTGGAAACACGGTCTCATAAAGATTGGAATCATTATTGTAAATGAGACCATAGCAAAAAATCTTACGAGCTTACTGTATGCATAAAAATTTGAGTACCTATACTGGCTCTGCTCTTTGCTATCGTGCCTCTTGGGCTTCCCAGGTCGTGCTAGTGGTAAAGAAACCTCCTGCCACTGCAGGAGATGCAAGAGACATGGGTTCGATCCCTGGGTTGGGAAGATTCCCTGGAGCTGGAAATGGCAACCCGCTCCAGTATTCTCGCCTAGAAAATTCTATTGACATAGGAACCTGGAGTGCTATAGTCCATGGGGTCTCAAAGAGGTGGGCACGACCAAGCACATGCACACACGCACTCATGCACACAAACACACAGAGTGCATCTCACCCCAAATACTATTTGTGTAAGTAGCACCAAAGGTGGATTTTAACGATGAACCCGGTTAAACAGTTTTTAGTGGTCACTATAAAAGATGTTACTGTTTTCTACATAATGAATCACTTTTGGTCATGCTTCATTTTTGGAGTGTATCGCTTTTCAGTAAATTAAGCACAAAGCCATTTAAATAAATATTTTACTGGGTGGGACAGAAGGAGGGCAGTTTATATTATACACTATTTAATTATTAAAAATACAGTTCAAATCTCAGCCAGAAGAAGCCAACTTCTTACAGGCAGAAATGTGTAACAACTGCCTGCTGTCTTTATACGGCATTATAAAAGTTGCTGGTTATCCAGTCAGGGTTTGTCCTTCCGCTCATTCTCTCTTTTTGCCTCTACACAAGCACCTAAGTCCTGAGGATGCTTCCTACTCAGGAGCAGGATAAAGGAACTTTTGGAGCAGGTGCTTTAGTTTTCTGGGCTTTGCTTTCCAGGATCACACCTGCTGAAAGTCCTTGCCTGCTTTGGCCTCTGACACCTTTCCACCTGACAACCAGTCAGGCCAAAGCTTTTTGCTGTGAATTTTTGTCTCCTTGGTCAAAAACTCAAGATGTGCCAAAATATGACTATTTTTTCCATGAATGAACTGAATTCCTCAGACCTCCCATTTTTGCTGGAATTGGAAACTTAACCTTTAATTCAGGGCATTTCCCCCTCCTACCCCTGGGGGCACTCCTTCCTTCTGAGGCAAGGTGGGTTGGAGGCAAGGTGAATTACATAACCTCAGAGTTTGAGAGGGATGAGTCAGATCCTTGGTCTTCATCTGTCCAGTCTGGAATGCTCTGAAATACACATTGTTCCACCTAGTCCTGGTTTCTAACATCTTTGCCGATTGACATCATCTACTAAATGAAATAAAAGAAGTTACAAGATCATTTAAAGCAATATGAAATGGGGAGGAAGAAATGCACAAGTGAAAGATAAGATAATCTCAATATATCTCGGCAAATTTCTCCTATTCTTACAATTTATATTTGGGGTGAAGCTCTGAAAACAAAATACAATTTATATTTGGGGATAAACTTTTTTTGCCTTTGTGTGAAAATGGAATATTAGTGTTATTTCTACAAAGAATGTAGTAGGTGCCCTATTGTTTAAATAATTTGAAATGGAATTGATCCAAATGCTTCCAGCAAGAGTTTTAAGGAGTCATTTAATTCTTCTGTGAATACCTGAATTGCACTAGCTCTAATTTCTGTTAGTTTATTAACAGTGCTTTGGTGTTAAATCTATAGTCAAAAGTTTAATAGATTCATTCATAGTTGGAGCACCTCTGAAACAAAGCAAGGTCAAATCACACCTCCTTTGATAATTATTATCTTTTTTAAGGACACAAATTAGTATTTCTAGCCCAACTAATGTTTTTTGTACCAATGAAATATTTTTTTAATAGTAATTTCTGTGTATGTTGTTAATTGTAATTTTCAGCTGGAGAAATTGGAGAATAGGGCGTCACAATCTTCCCATAATTACCCTGTGGCAGATGGAACAGCAAGAATCTTATCTTCTGCCATTTAGCTGTATTTTTTCTTAAATCATGAGTGCCTGGTTGTTTGAATAAATGCCATGGTTCCTATTTTATGCATAAGCTTTTTGGTCCTCTGGAATAATATTCCCCGCCCCCCCATGGAATTGTAGGAAATTGAGCAAAACAAAGAAGACATTAAATCATAAGATATTAAAATCTTGGCTATTTAAAACTGCCTTGATTTAGTATTTTCATGCTACCACTTGCAATAGACTACAAGATAGAACCTGGGGCAATAGCGAAGTGCTTAGCATAAAAGATGTTCCTGAAGTACCTGGGATGAGAGGAGCTTGCCAAAGTGGAACAGAGGCTGAGACGAGTGCAGTGGCCACTGCTGAGCATAGGAGACCACTCACTCGAACCATAGGGGGAGGAAACCCCCCTGCAAAGAGAGAGACCCAAGGAGCATCTCATGAGATGAGAGAAAGTCAACTCACAGTGCTTCTTGTTGATTCTAAATATGGAGGCAGGGGATGTCGAAGGAGAGAAGAATCAGAGAGCTCACTGGCATGAGGTTTTTGGAAGGGATGGTGGAGTAAGAAGTTGCAATTCAAAGTAAATGAAACCAAATGAAAATGGGCTAGTGATAGGAGTAATGACATTTTCTAGATTATAAGATGATGTGAGAAATTGCTTATATTTGAAATGTCCTGAATTCTGTTTCCTCTACCACTGACTTAGTTTGGTCTCTTTTGTCTGTAAAATAGGTAATCATGTGGCAGTGAAAAGCCTAACCATTTATTATTTATTGTGCACGTTGTGCTGTGCCAGGTAACAGATACACATGACATGGTCCCTTGCAGTGAAGTATGAGATGCATAGAGGAGCATGCTGCTGCTGCTGCTAAGTCACTTCAGTCGTGTCCGACTCTGTGTGACCCCATAGACGGCAGCCCACCAGGCTCCCCCGTCCCTGGGATTCTCCAGGCAAGAACACTGGAGTGGGTTGCCATTTCCTTCTCCATAGAGGAGCATAGTTTGGTGTAAATGTAAAATTGAAAGGATTTGCAAGTCGTGGATGGAGCTTAGAGAAGAGAATGACTATTGTTGCATGAGGAAGAGTGGGAAATTCTGGGGAACATTTGCAGAGAAGTGTTCTGGAAGATAAATCAGAGATGACTAGGCACAAAGGACGGAGAGACGGCAATGGCACCCCACTCCAGTACTCTTGCCTGGAAAATCCCATGGACGGAAGAGCCTAGAAGGCTGCAGTCCATAGGATCGCTGAGGGTCGGACACAACTGAGC
>NW_011492847.1:414341-418016 GCF_000754665.1 Bison bison bison | reverse complement strand
CTTCCCACCCTCTCCCTCTCCCACAGAGTCCATAATCCTGTTCTATACATCAGTGTCTCTTTTGCTGTCTCGTATACAGGGTTATCGTTACCATCTTTCTAAATTCCATATATATGCGTTAGTATACTGTATTGGTGTTTTTCCTTCTGGCTTACTTCACTCTGTATAATAGGCTCCAGTTTCGTCCACCTCATTAGAACTGATTCAAATGTATTCTTTTTAATGGCTGAGTAATACTCCATTGTGTATATGTACCACTGCTTTCTTATCCATTCATCTGCTGATGGACATCTAGGTTGCTTCCATGTCCTGGCTATTATAAACAGTGCTGCGATGAACATTGGGGTACACGTGTCTCTTTCCCTTCTGGTTTCCTCAGTGTGTATGCCCAGCAGTGGGATTGCTGGATCATAAGGCAGTTCTATTTCCAGTTTTTTAAGGAATCTCCACACTGTTCTCCATAGTGGCTGTACTAGTTTGCATTAGAAAGCATATGAAAATTAACTGGATCAAGAAAATTCAAAGGAAGTAATTCTCTTCAAATGTGGAACACAATATAGCTTTTTAATTAATAGCTATCAATGTTTTATATAAAACTTGTGCTAGAGGACTGCTATCTTCCAGGTTACTGTGAGGAAGAGACTTCAGGTCATGATTTGAAACAGTCACTATTTTTTTTTTTTAACTCCTTTTCAGTAGTTATTTGTCAATTTTGATACGGACTTGTCTCCCTTTCCTTATGCTGCTGTCAAGCAAAAATAAAATAGAAATAATATTCCTGAGATTTTTCACAATATGTTCTTTACATAAATCATTGAAGGTATGATGATCAAAACATCTCATTTAATGACTACAACCATTTCTCCTAACATATTAAAATTAGATGACACATTTCACCACGTTTTACAAACAGATTGAGCAATAGATTCAATGATTCTTCTAATAAATGATTCCTTTTTCTAGAGGACATGATACACCACCAAGGGAGATTTAAAACACTTGTAACATCTATCTTCTTTGTGTCAGAGTGCAGATGTGTGGGGATGATGTTTGAACATTTGAAGAAAGGTATTTTTAGTGATACTTTGGTGATAGTATATGCTCATATCCAGAGAAAGACTGACTCCACTTTCAGAAATTCAAAGTGCACTCATTTTTGCATGTGGGGATCAATCCTTCTTTGGCTCTTTGACTCCACTTTGGGCAGTGGGCATTAACAAGTAACATGCAGACATCTTGATAAATGCCTGTGCACTAGGGCTTCATCTTTTGGAAAGTTCCTACTTGGGAGCCTGTTGCCATGTTATAAAGAAGCTGGGCTGAGTCATGAGGGGCAGCTTGAGAGACGGACCTTGCAGGCATGCCTAACAAACAGATTTCTGTGAAATAACAGATTGTTGGTTGGGGTGGTTGTTATACAGCAATGGACGGCTGAAACAAGCTATGGCAAAACATTAATAGCAAACTTGACCCCTTTTTTGCCCCTTAAACTATGCATTAACTTAGTTCTATTATTTTTTTATCCCTTCCTTCTTTTTTTTCTTTCATGTCTTTTTTATATGAATATGCTTTGTTGCATGAAACACCAATGCCTTCTAAGGCAGCCATGAACTTCTATATAAGTTTGCTTGGGCTGCCATAACAAAGTACCACAGAGTAGACGACTTAAATCATAGAAATCTATTTACTCAAAGTTCTGAAGACTAGAAGTCCAAGCAAGGTGTCAGAAATGTTTCCTTCGCAGGCCTCTCTCCTTGGCATGTATATGATTGTCTTTCCCTGTTTCTTCATGTAGTTTTCCCTCTGTCCATTTTTAGATTCCTTCTTATTTCTTCCTGCTGTCTCCACTTTCCCTTTTCCTGTGGAAGCATGGATGGTCATTTTTCTAGGCAGCAAGAGCTAGGACACACTTGGAACCCCTGCTTACCCCAGAATATCTTCCTTATCAGTCTGTCCTGGTACATGAATCTTTAACATTATTTAAATAATGATTTTTTTTCCTTTAAGCCAAGAATTTCAATCTCCAATGATGAATATGCAGCTAATCCTGGATACAAAGCATTTATTCTCTGGAGAAGGCAATGGCACCCCACTCCAGTACTCTTGCCTGGAGAATCCCATGGACGGAGGAGCCTGGTATGCTCCAGTCCATGGGGTCGCTAAGAGTCGGACAGGACTGAGCGACTTCACTTTCACTTTTCACTTTCATGCATTGGAGAAGGAAATGGCAACCCACTCCAGTGTTCTTGCCTGGAGAATCCCAGGGACGGGGGAGCCTAGTGGGCTGCTGTCTATGGGGTCGCACAGAGTCGGACATGACTGAAGTGACTTAGCAGCAGCAGCAGCATTCACCATTGAGTCAGGATTAGTTTGTTAGTTTGCTCTCCAAGGAAATGGCTAAGAGGGACTGCTTACTGGCTCTGGCTTGCCAGAGGACCTTGCCCACATGCTTACTTTTGCTTACTCCTGTTTTGCTCCTCCCCTGTTTTGCCATCTAGTTAACTATGACTCTTCCTCCCACTCTTGAATCCATTAATTCTTTTTTTTTTTTGAAAGCTCTTTTATTTTTTTAATATAAATGTATTTATTTTCATTGGAGGCTAAATACTGTACAATACTGTATTGGTTTTGCCATACATCGACATGAATCCGCCACGGGTGTACATGTGTTCCCCATCCTGAACCCCCCTCCCACCTCACTCCCCATACTTAGGGAAGTGTCCCAGAACCCCCAATTGTAGGAACAGCCAAGAGAAGCTACCCCACATCCAAGGTAAGGAGCAGTGGCTGAGCTTTGCTGGAGCAGCCGTTAAGAGATACCCCACGTCCAGGTGAAAGAAACCCAAGTAAGACAGTAGGCGCTGAGAGAGGGCATCAGAGGGCAGACAGACGGAAACAACAATCACAGACAACTAGCCAATCTGATCACATGGACCACAGCCTTGTCTAACTCAATGAAATTAAGCCATGCCATGTGGGGCCATCCAAGATGGATGGGTCATGGTGGAGAGGTCTGACAGAATGTGGTCCACTAGAGAAGGGAATGGAAAACCACTTCAGTATTCTTGCCTTGAGAACCCCATGACAGTATGAAAAGGCAAAAAGATAGGGCACTGAAAGATGAACTCCCCAGGTTGGTAGGTGCCCAATATGCTACTGGAGATCAGTGGAGAAATAACTCCAGAGAGAATGAAGGGATGGAGCCAAAGAAAAAACAATACCCAGTTCTGGATGTGACTGGTGATAGAAGCAGGGTCTGATGCTATAAAGAGCAATATTGCATAGGAACCTGGAATGTCAGGTCCATGAATCAAGGCAAATTGGAAGTGGTCAAACAGGAGATGGCAAAAGTGAACATTGACATTTTAGGAATCAGTGAACTAAAATGGATGGAATGGGTGAATTTAACTCAGATGACCATTATATCTACTACTGCGGGCAAGAATCCCTTAGAAGAAATGGAGTAATCATCACGGTCAACAAAAGAGTCCAAAATGCAGTACTTGGATGCAATCTCAAAACAACAGAATGATCTCTGTTCATTTCCAAGGCAAACCATTCAATATCACAGTAATCCCTGACCAGTAATGCTGAAGAACCTGAAGTTGAACAGTTCTATGAAGACCTACAAGACCTTCTAGAACTAATATCCCCAAAATATGTCCTTTTCATTAT
>NW_011492847.1:413508-414241 GCF_000754665.1 Bison bison bison | reverse complement strand
TGCAGAGTTCCAAAGAATAGCAAGGAGAGATAAGAAAGCCTTCCTCAGCGATCAATGCAAAGAAATAGAGGAAAACAACAGAATGGGAAAGACTAGAGAGCTTTTCAAGAAAATTAGAGATACCAAGGGAACACTTCATGCAAAGATGGGCTCAATAAAGGACAGAAATGATATGGACCTAACAGAAGCAGAAGATATTAAGAAGAGGTGGCAAGAATACACAGAAGAACTGTATAAAAATGATCTTCATGGCCTGGATAATCATGATGATGTGATCACTCACCTAGATAGAGCCAGACATCCTGGAATGTGAAGTCAAGTGGGTCTTAGGAAGCATCACTACGAACAAAGCTATTGGAGGTGATGGAATTCCAGTTGAGCTATTTCAAATCCGAAAAGATGATGCTGTGAAAGTGTTGCACTCAATATGTCAGCAAATTTGGAAAACTCAGCAGGACCCACAGGACTGGAAAAGGTCAGTTTTCATTCCAATCCCAAAGAAAGGCAATACCAAAGAATGCTCAAACTACCATTCAATTGCACTCATCTCACATGCTAGTAAAGGAATGCTCAAAATTCTCCGAGTCAGGCTTAAGCAATACGTGAACTGTGAACTTCCAGATGGTCAAGCTGGTTTTAGAAAAGGCAGAGGAACCAGAGATCAAATTGCCAACATCCGCTGGATCATTGAAAAAGCGAGAGAGTTCCAGAAAAACATCTATTTCTGCTTTAT
>NW_011492847.1:412780-413408 GCF_000754665.1 Bison bison bison | reverse complement strand
ATCCCTGACCAGTAATGCTGAAGAACCTGAAGTTGAACAGTTCTATGAAGACCTACAAGACCTTCTAGAACTAATATCCCCAAAATATGTCCTTTTCATTATAGGGGACTGGAATGCAAAAGTAGGAAGTCGAGAAACACGTGGAGTAACAGGCAAATTTGGTCTTGGAGTACAGAATGAAGCAGGGCAAAGGCTAATAGAGTTTTGCCAAGAGAATGCACTGGTCATAGCAAACACACTCTTCCAACAACACAAGAGAAGACTCTACACATGGACATCACCAGATGGTCAACACTGAAATTAGATTGATTATATTCTTTGCAGTCAAAGATGGAGAAGTATACAGTCAACAAAAACAAGACTGGGAGCTGACTGTGGCTCAGAAAATGAACTCCTTATTGCCAAGTTCAGACTTAAATTGAATAAAGTAGGGAAATCCACTAGACCATTCAGGTATGACCTAAATCAAATCCCTTATGACTATACAGTGGAAGTGAGAAATAGATTTAAGGGACTAGATTTGATAGACTGAGTGCCTGATGAACTATGGACGGAGGTTTGTGACATTGTACAGGAGACAGGGATCAAGACCATCCCCAAGAAAAAGAGATGCAAAAAAGCAAAATGG
>NW_011492847.1:411622-412161 GCF_000754665.1 Bison bison bison | reverse complement strand
GACATGAGAAACCTGTATGCAGGTCAGGAAGCAACAGTTAGAACTGGACATGGAACAACAGACTGGTTCCAAATAGGAAAAGGAGTACATCAAGGCTGAATATTGTCACCCTGCTTATTTAACTTCTATGCAGAGTACATCATGAGAATTGCTGGGCTGGATGAAGCACAAGCTTGAATCAAAATTGCTGGGAGAAATATCAATAACCTCAGATATGCAGATGACACCACCCTTATGGGAGAAAGTGAAGAAAAACTAAAGAGCTTCTTGATAAAAGTGAAAGAGGAGAGTGAAAAAGTTGGCTTCAAGCTCAACATTCAGAAAAGGAAGATCATGGCATCCAGTCCCATCACTTCATGGGAAATAGATGGGGAAACGGTGGAAACAGTGTCAGACTTTATTTTTCTGGGCTCCAAAATCACTGCAGATGGTGACTGCAGCCATGAAATTAAAAGATGCTTAGTCCTTGAAAGGAAAGTTATGACCAACCTAGACAGCATATTAAAAAGCAGAGACATTACTTTGCCAACAAAGGTCTG
>NW_011492847.1:390227-411522 GCF_000754665.1 Bison bison bison | reverse complement strand
TGTGTTGTTGGAGAAGACTCTTGAGAGTCCCTTGGACTGCAAGGAGATCAAACCAGTCCATCCTAAAGTAGATCAGTCCTGGGTGTTCATTGGAAGGACTGATGTTGAAGCTGAAATGCCAATACTTTGGCCACCTGATGATGAGATGGTTGGATGGCATCACTGACTCAGTGGACATGAGTTGGGTAAACTCCAGGAGTTGGTAATGGGCAGGGAGGCCTGGCATGCTTTGGTTCTTGGGGTCGCAAAGAGTTGGACAGTACAGCGACTGAACTGAACTGAACTGAACTGAATAGAACCAAACATCTCATCTCCAGAGAAATTTCAATTCAACTTTCTTATATGTAATTATGCTTATATTGCCTAGAACTGTAAGCTCCAAAAGGAGAAATTTTGTCTCTTTCGCCCGCAATATTTAGCATATATTCTGACTTCTGGAACATACTCAAAACATATTTGTTAAATGAATGAATGAATGAACTGAGAGATTCTGAACAATGCAATTTTCTCTTACTTTTGTACTTTAGAAACTTTTGTGCCTGGACTGGGTGTTTTCTTACTGTTGTGGTTAAGGGGACACACAGGCACATGGCATTCTAAAAGTTCTATGAGATGTTTCAAGAGGGGAAATAAAAGCTAAGAGTGCAATGTGGAAACTAAGACCCGGAGCAATGTGGGCTCCCTTACTCAAATTCTAATTCATGGATAAAAACATTCTCAGAAGCAAGAAAACTAAGAGCTAGCATGAGTACTAGCATGCATTGTAAAAACATCACTGCTGCTGCTGCTGCGTCGCTTCAGTTGTGTCCGACTCTGTGTGACCCCATAGATGGCAGCCCACCAGGCTCCCCCGTCCCTGGGATTCTCCAGGCAAGAACACTGGAGTGGGTTGCCATTGCCTTCTCCATTGCGTGAAAGTGAAAAGTGAAAGTGAAGTCGCTCAGTTGCGTCCAACTCGTAGCAACCCCATGGACTGCAGCCCACCAGGCTCCTCCATCCATGGGATTTTCTAGGCAAGAGTACTGGAGTGGCTTGCCATTGCCTTCTCCGAAACATCACTAGGCTGCCATAAAAATTAGTCCTATTTTTCCATGAAATAATAGTTAAAAGCTTCCTTTGCTTTTATAATTAAATGATTTTGGATTTATGAAGGAAGAACTCTAAAGCTTTTTAAAAATTGAGGTATAATTTCCATATAACATTGTATTATTTTCAGGTGTACCACATAATTGTTCTATATTTGTATGCACTGAGAAATGATCATGACAGTGCCAGAACTATAATGCTTTAATACACTTTGCAGTTCTCAGATTTATCTTCCTTAAGATCTGTAAGAATTAAGCAGAAAGAATGCTTAATGCTTAATGTGGGTTTACTAATATGAGCAGAAAAAGGAAGTGTTGGAGCGTGACATTTTATTTTAACATGGCTATTGTGACTTTGAATTAGTTGAGCAAGAATCACAGTCATGATTTAGCCAATATTCCACTTATGAATAGCATTTTTATAATTTTCTGAGAGTTTTGAATCAAAAGCCTCCAATTTTATTTCCTTAGGAGTAACTGTTCTTTGTTCTTCAGTTTAGGTTATTTGGGAGGTAATTGACCTGGAGAAACATTTCCCAAAATGTGATGGTAATGACAGGTAAAAGAAAAACAGATTCTGTGGTTACAAAAGTTTAGGAAATGCTGGATTAAACAAAATTCAATATTTTTCTCTTTTTAATTACAGGGCTGCTATTAGTAACATGCACTGTAAATCTCCAAGAAGAAAGTATATAATATACAGCATTTCCCATTATCATCTGATCACTGAATTTTTAAGCACTTTATTTTTTGTGTTGCATGTTCTTTGGAATTTAAATGTGTTCTACTAAATACTTTGGACTTCCCTGGTTGCTCAGATGGTAAAGAATCTGCCTGCAATGCGGGAGACCTGAATTTGATCCCTGGGTTGGGAAGATTCCCTGGAGGAGGGCATGACAACCCACTCTAGTATTCTTGTCTGGAGAATCTCATGGACAGAGGAGCCTGGTGGGCTACAGTCCATGGGGTTGCAAAAAGTCAGACATGACTGAGCGACCAAGCACACCAACATTTTGGGAGATGTAGCCCAGAGAGAAGTATCCTCTTATGCATAGGTATAGGAGAGGTATTGGCATTTACCAAATCCCTGGTGATGTATTTCTCTCCTGTCCTTTCCCTTAACCACAGCCCTATGAGCCTTCTGTTCTAGGAACTAAACAACTCTGTTCCTGTTCCTAAAACTGTGCTAATTATAATAATAGCTTGCTGCTGCTGCTGCCACTTAGTCTCTTCAGTTGTGTCCAACCCTGTGCGACCCCATAGACGGCAGCCCACCAGTCTCCTCTGTCCCTGGGATTCTCCAGGCAAGAATACTTACATTCATTGAATACTGATTACGTGCCAGACATAATTCTAAAGCTTTTCAATGTAATAATTCATTAATCACAACAGAGCGATCCTTTCAGTAGGCATCCCATTGTACAGATATGGGAGCTCAGAGTCCAATTAATTAAATGGAGTCAGGATTTGAACAGGAGCCATCTGGCTTCACTCTGAACCACAGTACTATGCTGTCATAGAACTGACTTGCCAACTAACTTTTAGAAAACAACTTCTTGGTAAGTTGGGAACTACTTGTAATTTGTGAACTCCTTGGGATGCTAAACAAAGAAGCAAGAAGTACAGTTTAATGTACCAGTTTGACATTTGCTTAACTTCATGCATGTGTTTGGCAGAGTCAATTTTTCCAAGAGATTTCTTCACCTTTTAGAAATACAGAATCTGTCATCTTGATGTGGTGCCATGAGAAGGATCATGTGCTTCACTCCTACAGTATGAACTTGCTTGTTTTTAAGTGCAGGCTGCTCTTGGGTTTTCCCTTTCTTTCTTTTTGTATAGTGTAGCTGTATTTGTATAGTGTAGTGTAGATCTTATTGTATACTTAAGCATACATATCCATACAACAGGTCACAAATAATTTGATTACCAAAGCACATCATGATTCCAGTGTTAACTACCATACCTTCTTTAGTGAAAGTTATGAAGCCTGTAATCCAGTTTGGTTGGGGACAGATTCTCTGTCCTTTCTTTCTGGTCCTCCTTTTTGTTATTATCTGAGTTCTCCATCATCTTTTGACCTTGTTTATCCCATGCTGGGGCTTTCCTGGTGGCTCAGTTGCTAAAGAATCTGCCTGCAGTGCAGGAGACCTGGGTTTAATCCCTGTGTCAGAAAGATCTCCTGGAGAAGAGAATGGCAACCCACTCCATTATTCTTGCCTGGAGAATAGTCCGGATTCCCTGCAGAGGTGATTCTTTACAGTAGAGCTGATCAAATTTTTAAAAACTGTCTTTCCATCCATAGTTTAAACTTCTTTCTTTATACTAGCCTATAAATCTGCTGAACTATATTCTAGTTCTTTTATATTACTTCAGAGCTAGTCTTTCTGATTGCTTGGTTATATAATAGATTTAAAATATAAAGCTGTCAGAGCATAACTGAAGTTGTATAATAATCTAAGGACACTAATCATATTTCTTCTTAGTTTTAATTATAGTTTTGGCTTTTGCTTGAAATTACATAAAATTAAAAAAGTTCTCTAAAGCAAGAGAAATTAACCCAATACTAGTTTATCTCCTGATTATTTTCTTTTCTTTACTGATCAGGCTCTCCAATAGATAGTTTACTTTAGCTCATACTCTCTTCAGGCCTCAAAAAGTTTTGCTGTTTGTTCCTATCCTAACTGACAGAAGAGCCTGGTGGGCTCCTGTCTATGGGGCTGCAAAAGAGTCATACATGACTTAGTGACTAGACAACAATGACAGTCATCTCAAAAGTCAACAATGAGTCCTTATCATCAAACATAAATTGAGAATTCATTTTCTTGGACATCTCTAACATTTGACACCATTGATCAACCACTTCTTTTTAGAGTGCCTGCATGCTAAGTCACTTCAGTCATGTGGTGGCTCAGTGGTAAAGAATCTGCCTGCAATGTAGGAGATGCAAGAGACGTGAGTTCAATCCCTGGGTGGGGAAGGTCCCCTGGAGAAGAAAATGGTAACCCACTCCAGCGTTCTTGCCTGGAAAATCCCATGGATAGAGGAGCCTGGTGGGCTATGGTCAATGGGGTGGCAAGAGTCAGACATGACTTAGTGCCTAAACCACAACCACCATGAGCATATTACCTCTTTGACACTTATTTTTATTGTATTTAACTTAACTAAAATTCTTAGCTCTTTTCTCGCAAGGGCAGTTGATGATTAATTTCTCTTCCACTTATACTCTATAGTTTCTTTTTTTAAAACTTGACTTTTTTGGGCCTACTTTCTATCCTCGGGGATCAGGAATTTCAGTCTGCCATTCAAAGCGTTGACTGTTCCTTCTAAGTTTGTGTCACCTGAAAGTATGGCATCAATTTTCATACCGAGGTCATTGAGAAAAAAACATTTTCCTCGTTTTGTAGGGCTTAGGATGACACTGGACAACACATGCTACACACTCTTCTCCAACGCTGACTTTGATCTGTTAATCAGGACAGTTTAGATACAAACAGCAATAAATCTATTGAACTCACATTTCCTCACTTGTGTCCAGAAGTGTATCTTTAATAGCTTTGTCAAATGTTTTCCCCAAACACACAGAAATAGGAAACTGAATAAACTAACAAACATATAAAAACAGTAATGGGTTAGTTCTGGTAGGGTTTGTTTCCTATGAATTAATCATGATTCACATGCAGCCCTGTTCCTGTTTTAGATGCTCATAGTCTGAGATTTGAATAGTTTGTTCTAGAACGTTGTTGAGGATGATTAGTGTATTCCCAGTCCATTTTCAGTATTGACTTCTTGCCGTTTCTGGAAGGTCAGGAATATATTTGCCCATTATCTGTCCTGTAGTATGGTTCCCGCTTGTCTTGGTTCCTCAAAGATGGCTGAAAACAGAGTCAGCAATCTCAAGGCATGTTCTACATTTATAATTTGAAATAGTATGAACAAGTCTCATCTGGGCACATTTTAGGGAAGTTAGGGGGTTCTTTATAAAGTCCTCTCTTTTACCTTCTCTGGCTAAATCTCAATATACTTTACACAGAAGAAAGGAGAATAGTATTTGAGGAGACCGGTTTTGTCTCTGCTCCTTGTTGGCATCAGCTACCATGATTCAAAGACTTTCGCCTCTCATGCTTCATTTCCCTCTAAATATAACTTAAAGAACCTAGCTTATTGGTTTATTCGCCCACAGTCTTGAGCTCATATTTTGCCTTCTTTGACACCATTCTTATACTTCTGTGCCACTTTTGAAATACTGTTTTTGATTATGAATCCTTACCTCCTTTTAGAGTTTGAGATTCTAGGAATGCTGTGAGTTGTCTTTCTTGTTTAAAACAGCCATCAGTTAAGGTTACCAGTATTTTTTAAAAAATTAGGGCAAGAATCTACAAACATCTTCAAATCAATTCGAATGCAGAATTCTTCTAGATTGTTAGGTTTCTCTTCAATCTTATATACTGGTTTCACTCTTACCTAATTTGATACCAATTTTTGAACTTACACTTGATTGATGTAGTAATTATTTAAGTTGTGTAATTAATATTGTGTAACTACAACTAAAACTGGCATAAACATATTTGGGAACAAAATCCAGCTGCCTCTTGTTAGGCATCCAACTCAGCTGGTAGGAACAGATGTTCATGAGTGTTTAGATAGCCTTCTAGCCCCAAGCATTCACCGTGCAGTGGGCGTGAGTCAATATATTTTATAGATGTAACGGAGAGCTTTGGTTAATGTGATGAGTTGGTTAAACGGAGGTTGATTAAAAGAACTTCTGCTGTAGAATAACATGTGCTTCTTGCCCTCTGAGGAAATTGCACAATGGTAGCCGTTTTTTCTGACCCTTCTGATTAGAATTGATTAATTATAGTGTTGTGATTCTACATTACATTATATTCCATTATAACGCCTGTAATACTTTGTCTCCCTGAAGTCTGCACCTACTGGTCTGTGAACTCGTGAGGACAGAGATGTCTTTGATAAAATTTTGGGTAAATGTATTAAAAAACTCCAGTGTGAGGTATGAAATGAAGGAGGAAAAAGCAGAACATAGGCTGATATGGGAAAAGTACATTCCAAAAACCAACCTGGGTTATTGATACAGTAAAATGTGCCACTTAAAATGCAGTCTGAGGACTTATAGTCAATAATAGTAGAAAGGCCAATGGAGCTGGAAATACAAAGCAAGCTAATTCTTATTATGAAAAATTTAAAACAGTAGCAAAGCTTAAAATACATATTTTAAACCTTAGCCATAATGTTTGCATTTAACCAATCTCCTTCTATTTGAGAACAACGATAAAAAATTGTGCTGGTTTAAGCTTTATTAGTACAGATTAAATCTTTTTTCCCCAAACTTTTTATTTTGTATTGGG
Organism: Bison bison bison; assembly: GCF_000754665.1. Lineage (NCBI taxonomy): Eukaryota > Metazoa > Chordata > Mammalia > Artiodactyla > Bovidae > Bison > Bison bison. The sequence goes on along the minus strand of NW_011492847.1, from coordinate 405,074 downwards.
GTATGGCAGATTAACAATGTTATGGTAGTTTCGGGTGAACAGCAAAGGGCCTCAGCCATACATACACATGTATGCATTCTCCCTTAAACTCCCCTCCCATCCAGGCTGCCATATAACATTGCACAGAGTTCCCTGTGCTATACAGTAGGTCCTTGTTGGTTATCCATAATACAGATTAAATCTTGATCACCAACAAGAATCATTCTGTAATTATTCTGTTTCTTCACTAGATGGTGCTTATGAGCTAACGAGAGAAAAGATTGAGTTCCTCCTTTATTCATTTAAGGGAAAACAGGGACATTTGTGGATTAAATAGAATAAGGAAATTAAAACATTAGAAAAAAATTTAAGACCGCCCTTTATATTTGTTAGACTGCTTGGAGAAAATCTCATCTTCATTTCTGGTAAAAATGTTAAGTTCTTGGGAGGAAAAAAATACCCATTAAGATCATTACAATCACCAAATTCTGAACATTTTGTGGACTAACTGTCCAAGTCTAGGAAGCTAAAAAAATTCTCCTACTGTCTTTAAAATACAACATTAATCTTTGGCAGGAAGCAAAGCCACATAAATTGTTATATTATGAGAGCATCATTTGATTTCATTATGTTATTTTGTGAAATGGATTGTTGACTAGATTTTAAATGGTGTCTGATAGGTAATATTCCTTTACTTTCGTTTAGAGGTATTAGAAGTTAAAAGGGAAGGGTCTGGGTTCATTCTGCTTGAGTTTAAACCCCAGATCTGCCACTTACTAGCTGTGTAATCTTGGCATTTTACCTCTCTAACTTTCCTTTCCTTCATCCTGCAAAACTAGGCTGCATGGTTTCCATTTCATAAGATTTCGATGCCTTGATATATGTAAAAATCTTAGAACAGCACCTGGGACATAGTAAGCCCTCAAAAAAATGTTAACTTTCATGACATTTCTTATCATTTTTTCACCTACTGATGAAGACTGATAAGTTCCCAGTCACAAAACAATCCAAGGAAATACCAATTTAATTAACACTCTTTCCTTCCTTTTATTCCAGTGTTGTAACCTATTCCTACTCTGCCTGTATCCTTGAAACTGGCATATATATATGTGTATATATATATATATATATTTTAACTTTTTATTTTGTATTGGAGTATAGCCAATTAGTAATGTTGTGATGGTTTCAGGTGAAGAGCAAAGAGACTCAGCCATACCTATACATGTATCCATTCTCCCCTAAACTCCCCTCCCATCCAGGATGCCACATAACATTGAGTGGAGTTCCCTGTGCTATATAGTAGGTCCTTGTTGGTTATCTATTTTAAACATAGCAGTGTGTGCACGACCATCCCAAACTCCCTATTTCTTTCCCAGTTCCTCCCCACCAGGCAACCATAAGTTCATTCTCTAAGCCTCTATTTCTGAAACTGACTTATATTTTATCAGATTACATATTTCGGGAGCAAACTGTTGCTTAAAGTTGAATAGAGGCATTTATATTCTAATGTGTGGTGTGTGGGATAGCTTAACTTCTGAATTTTAGGAAAAGATGGTTTTACTTCCTTATTATACTTTCCAAGACTGGATGCTTGCTGTGACTAATAGCAAACTTTCCCAGTGGAGGCTCTGATGCTGACACGTATCTGAAGTTTGCCACAATGGTTGGCCAGTATCAGAGAAAGACAGAAAAATACACAAGGGAAAATTATTCAAAAGAAATACATATATGTGTGTGTGTATATATATATATATACACATATTCAAAGTAATGGCAATACAGATGTGAGAAAAACCATGGAAAGATGAGGATTCAAATAGATAACCGAAGAAAAGCTGTGTCTACTTTTGGGAGGAATCATGAACAAATTCAAAGGTCAGAGTTTTTGTTTACAGTTCTATTTTCAGTCTATGTGGGCCCCTATGCCCCAATTCACAGTTATTAACATGATATAATTGATAGGATCTGTGTCCTTTGCTCTCAAATGTAGGAGATGATATATGAACTTAAGATAATAGCCACAGGCATCCAGTATTTACCAAAGAGTTATTCTGTACTGGGTGCGGTGGCAAGAATTCTACTTAAAGTATCGATATTACATTGAATTCTCACTGCAATTTCACAAAGTAGTTGTTATTATCATCTCTATTCTGGAGCTGATGAAACTCCAGAATAGAGATGTTGAATGTTTGGTATTTGGAGATGCTGAGTAGCTCTTCCTAGATCACACAGTCAGTGAACAGTGGCATTAGTATTCAAACCCAATTCCATCTGACTCCAGAGCCTCAGGATTTAGCTGAGATGTCAGTTCAGACAAAGGCATTGTTTGAGTTGATTCTGGAAGTATAGGAAGCGCCCTAAATGACACATTTCCTAATTGGTCGTCCCTGATGAGACATTAACTTGTCAACACTGGGCATTATCCTTCATTAGTTCCCCACATGCCTGGGCAGTTAAAGAATCAAATTGTCCTTCATCATTTGAAGATGATACCACCACATGAGAGGCTGTGGCTGAGAAAAACCAACATCTGACAAGCAGCTCTTTCCACATCATGTATACATGCAGATTGCTTTTTAGTTTGTGGCTCAGGCTCTGTTGGCAGAGTCTCACTTCTGTATTTTGTTCTGCCAAAGTGTGGTTAGCTGAAGCTTAGTTTGAAAAACACGACACTATCACTGATGCTGTATATTCATCAGGCATCCTCTCTTTTTTGTCCTCAGCCATTTTTACCTTTGCCACAGCATACTTTGGATCACAGGTGGCTCAGTGATAAAGAATCTGCCTGAAGTGCAGGAGGTGCAGGAGAAGTGGGTTCTTTCCCTGGGTTGGGAAGATTCCCTGGAGGAGGAAATGGCAACCCACTCCAGTATTCTTGCTGGGAAAATCCCTTGGACGGAGGAAAATGTCAGGCTGCAGTCCATGGGGTTGCAGAGAGTTGGACACGATTGAGAAAATGAGCGTGCATACACAGAAGTCTTTAGGCCCACCAGGTTTTATATGCAAGACTTGTTTAAATAGTGCCCTATGGTCCCTTTTCAAAACATGTCTGGTACACTAGATCTGAGTTGTAATGATTTACTATTTCAAGGCTAGTGGGCCAAATGAACTGCCAACCTTAGTTATTGGGTCTTGCCATTCATTGTTCTCAGGCTGGAGACACTCGTTCTCAAGACAGGAGATGGTAGCCATGTGTTAGAGTTTAAAGAGAGGTTTGATTACTCTCTCTGTTTTTATAAAACTTCATTGTGGTCTGGTGCTTAACTGCTCTTCCAGGGCCCACCAGGTCTGTATTTCTTATCACCTGTGACCAGTTGTCCATGTAGATAGGCAGCTGGTGGCTGGGTTTAGGGAGTACACTTGATGACAGCAGGTCCTGATGGCTTGGTCACTGTCACAGAAGCAGCTGCAGTAAACTCATCTCCTTTGTACAGCATCATCCCTCTTCTTGATCTTCCTTCTCCTCTTTTGGAAAACATTAATTGAATGCATACTGTAAGCCAGACATTAGGATAAGTCAGAGTTTGTCAACTTCCACATCTTTCGTATTTTGGTCCAAATAAGCCTTTGCAGTGGTGGTGGGTCCTGTGCATTATATGATATTAATACTAAGCAGCATCTCTGATCTTTACCTACTAGATGCCAATAGCAGCCACCCCTAGTCAAGACAATAAAAAATATCTTCAGACATTATTAAATGTCCCTGAAGTGAAAGTCGCTTGGTCATGTCTGACTCTTTGTGATGCTGTGGACTATAGCCCGCCAGGCTCCTGTGTCCATGGGATTTTCCAGGCAAGAATAGTGAAGTGGGTAGTCATTCTTTTCTCCAGGGGATCTTCCCGACCCAGGAATTGAACCCAGATCTCCAGGACTGTGGGCAGATTCTTTATTATCTGAACCTCCAGGGAAACCTTAGAGGGGCAAAATTATGAGTTGGGAACCTCTGATCTAAGGATATGATCTAATTTAATCATCATAACAACTGTGAAATAGGTAGAATTACTTATTATTTCCCATGCCCTTCCTCTGGCTTAGATTAACTTTGCTTCCACTCTTCATCTAGAGAAAGTATCTTCATTTCAATAGCATAAACTCTAATGTCCTTTCTTCTATGACATTAGGACTGGCCACTGCTCATATATCTACCACTCCCCCTGGAGAAGGAAATGGCAACCCTCTCCAGTATTTCTTGTCTGGAAAATTCCATGGACAGGGGAGCCTGGTGGGGTATAGTTTATGGGGTCGCAGAGAGTCGGGCATGACTGTGCACACTCGTGTATGTACACCCCCTCCAACAAGGTGCCAAAGTATTTTGTAATTATAGGTGAATATAACACCTAAATATATATAACATGAATATAACAGCATGTGACCTTTTAAAAATGTGAAAAGGAAAGAAATAAGATTATATTGAAAGAGTTAAAACATGTAATAAACACATACTCTAATAGAGATTTACAAAGTTATTGTTCTGATGTTTAAAAGATTTGACTATTTCCTGTAAAAAGATTACTGTACTTAAAGAAAAAACTTTGTCCATTAGAATAGGTCTTGGAATCATAGAAATAAAGTCAGAACCAACTGCTGATGGGTAAAATGGGTCCTGTCAGGCCAATGTAGCATCCAGTTAGTCTGCTGATTATATCTACCATGAAGATTGGGATGTCAGAATAGTAGAGCCTGATTCTGTTAACTACTTTTTTTTTTTTGGCTTGTCGCGTGGCATGTGGAAACTTGGTTCCTGACCAGATATCAAACCCTCACCCCCTACGTTTGAGGCACAGAGTCTAAACCGCTAGACTACTTGGAAGTCCTGATTTTATTAAGCTTCTGACCATCCTTTAAGCTACTGTCTCCTGAGGATGGAGCACATACTATCAGGCACAATCAAAATGGTGTAGGTAATGCATTCACATTCATAAACAACATAGACTTCTGTAGTGAGAATGTTATTCACTTAAAATTCCTACCAGATGTTCTACTACAGCAAGCAGAAAGTTTAATTTGGGGGCTAGCATGTCTTTAATGCCTGATACTCACTAATCTTCCTTCTAAGTCTAGACAGAGCAGGCCTCAGGCTCAGATCCCTTCACAAAGTAGTAATAGTTTCTAGTTAAATTTAATATTACTGCCTAGTTTCCATTTACTTTTATTTCTATAATATATTTTCTTGAATTAATCAAAGGCAAATGATGTTAGTTTTCTATTTGGGACAGTGATTGAAAGTTTAAAAGTAATAAGAAAACAAAATGAACCTGTTTCAAGAGAACATTAAATAAATCATCATATGGGTCAGCAGAAATGATGAAGTCAGGTAGGGTTAGGGTCTCTCACCCTGACCAGAAAACAGAAAGTTCTGAATCCCACCTCAGTTCTGCTTAAATTGAGGTAATAGGCCACCCGAAGTAGAATATGAAAACGCTTGGTGTTTCTGAAACACTGTTCCATCTGAAATAATCATTCCAATGACAGGAAGTGCAATTCAGCCCAGATAATTCTGATGAAGACACTTACAGAGGTGTGGGCAGTTTGAGAGAACAGACCTTGGATACTGAGGTGGCCCACAGAGACTAGAACAACTGGAAATTATTATCTTCCTGGTGGAGGAGGTGGTGTTTTCAGGTCAGAGCCTGGTGAGAGTAGAGCTGGACCACAGATGATGAGATTCCCAGTGGCAGCTGTGGTCTCGAGGGATGAGGCTCCTGCCAAAGAAATGGAATCAGGCAAGAAGGGAACAAGGAAAAAACATCCCAACCATCTCTTTTCCCTCTCTTGAATTTCTTGCTGGTGCTTTAATCAGTTCAGTTCACTCAGTTGTGTCTGACTCTTTGCAACCCCATGGACTGCAGTATGCCAGGGTTCCCTATCTATCACCAACTCCCAGAGCTTGCTCAAACTCATGTCCATTTAGTCAGTGATGCCATCCAACCATCTGATCTTGTCATCCCCTTCTCCTCCTGTCTTCAGTCTTTCCCAGCATCAGGGGCTTTTCCAGAGAGTCAGTTCTTTGCATCAGGTGGCCAAAGTATTGAAGTTTCAGCTTCAGCATCAGTCCTTCCAATGGGTATTCAGGTCGGATTTCCTTTAGGATGGACTGGTTTGATCTTGCAGTCCAAGGGACTCTCAAGAGTCTTCTCCAACACCACAGTTCAAAAGCATCAGTTCTTCAGTGCTCAGCTTTCTTTATCATCCAACTCTCACATCCATACATGACTACTGGAAAAACCATAGCTTTGACTAGATGGACCTTTGTTGGCAAAGTAATATCTCTGATTTTTAATATGCTGCCTAGGTTGCTCATAGCTTTTCTTCCAAGGAGCAAGTGTCTTTTAATTTCATGGCTGCAGTCACCATCTGCAGTGATTTTGGAGTCCAAGAAAATAAAGTCTATCACTGTTTCCATTGTTTCCCCATCTATTTGCCATGAAGTGGTGGGACTGGATGCCATGATCTTAGTTTTTTGAATGTTGAGTTTTAAGGTGCTTTAATAGCAGAATCCAAATAGAAGCCTCTGGCTAGGAGAGTAGGGGTATGTGTACCAGGCGATAGAGGCTAGCCTCTCTGGATATAGTGCCAAGGACAGAAGGGCAGAAAACGGATCTGGAGTGAGGAAAGGGAGCAGAGAAAAACCATATAAATATCATGTTCATGAGGTCATCTTCTGGTACAGCTTCTGGTACAGGAAGAGAATAGGCCAGTCAGCCTGACCCATAAGTTTTTTTTTCTTTCCCTTCATTAAATATTAATGAATCAGCATGTTGGTTTTATAAAGCAAGATTTAGTACACTTTGTCAGAATAAATTTCACTGAGTCTGATAAACTCTGGAATACTGTTGGGAGAGTGTTCTGGACAAACAAAAAGATACTGGACTTAGTGAATTGTCACCAAGTGAATTAACACAGTGCCAGCTTCTGTTAGCCAGATAGTGTGAGATATCAATGGGCTTCACTTGAACAGAAAAAAAAAAAAACTCTAGCCACCTCAGAGCTGAATGGGCTGTATTCTTTTCATTACAAATTTCAATTATTTTCTCAATTTGAGTACTCTTTGTTACCCAGCAGTCACCCTGACTGTACTTCTCACCCATCAACTGCTTGCTTAAGAACTAGACTGTACCTCTTATTACCAACCCATCACAGTGGTTAAATCCAGAGTCCTTAGCATGTCATGTAAAGTTCTTTGAAATTTGGCTTTTGATTTCCTCTTTAGTTTTTGTATGGTGTATTTTTTTTCACCATTTTACTTTCAACTTTTCTATGCCTTTCAGTTTTCAATATGTTACTTGTAAACAGTTAGCTCAGTTCAGTTCAGTCGCTCAGTCATGTCTAACTCTTTGTGACCCCATGGACTGCAGCACAACAGGCCTCCCTGTCCATCACCAACTCCTGGACCTTACTCAAACTCACATCCATTGAGTCAGTGATGCCATCCAACCATCTCATCCTCTGCCGTCCCCTTCTCCTCCTGCCTTCAATCTTTCCCAGCATTGGGGTCTTTTCCAAGGAGTCAGTTCTTTGCATCAGATGGCCACAGTATTGGAGTTTCAGCTTCAGCATCAGCCCTTCCAATGAATAGTCAGGACTGATTTCCTTTAGGATGGACTGGTTGGATCTCCTTGCAGTCCAAGAGACCCTCAAGATTCTTCTCCAACACCACAGTTCAAAACCATCAATTCTTTGGTGGTCAGCTTTCTTTATAGTCCAACTCTCACATCCATACATGACTACTGAAAAAACTATAGCTTTGACTAGATGGACCTTTGTTGGAAAGATAATGCCTCTGCTTTTTAATATGCTGCCTAGGTTGGTCATAACTTTTCTTCCAAGGAGCAAGTGTCTTTTAATTTCATGGTTGCAGTCACCATTTGCAGTGATTTTGGAGCCCCCCAAAATAAAGTCTGTCACTGTTTGTACTGTCTCCCCATCTATTTGCTATGAAGTGATGGGACCAGAGATGGGAGCGACGCTCAGCTGCTGCGTGGTGCTGCAGCGGCAGGCAGCAGAGAGGAAATACCCCACGTCCAAGGTCAGGAGCGGAGGCTGTGCTTTGCTGGACTGACCATAAGGAGATACCCCAAGTCCAAGGTCAGAGAAACCTCAGCACATAAGACAGTATACGCTGGAGCGGCTGTGAGGAGATACCCCGCATCCAAGGGCAAAGGAGAAGCCCAAACAAGATGGTTTAGTTGAGTTCAGTTCTGTCACTCAGTGGTGTCTGACTCTTTGCGACCCCATGAATAGCAGCACACCAGGCCTCCCTGTCCATCACCAACTCCTGGAGTTCACCCAAACTCATGTGTGTCGAGCCATCTCATCCTCTGTCGTCCCCTTCTCCTGCCCCCAATCCCTCCCAGCATCAGGGTCTTTTCTAATGAGTCAACTCTTCGCATGAGGTGGCCAAAGTATTGGAGTTTCAGCCTCAGCATCAGTCTTTCCAATGAACGCCTAGGACTGGTCTCCAAGATGGTAGGAGGGGCGAATTCGCGTTTAGAATCAAATTTCCCTAAGAGGGCTCAAGCAAACCTTGTGCGCACCAGGACCCAGGGACCCCACAGAGACTGAGACAGAACTGTGCTTGTGTTTGAGTGTCTCCTGTGGAGGTACGGGTTAGCAGAGAACTGCTACAGGGGCAGGGGCTCTGGGTGCAGCAGCCCTGGGTATGGCATAAGCCCTCTTGGAGGAGGTCACCATTAACCACACATAGAGCTGCCAGAACTTACACAGGACTGGAAAATAGACTCTTAGAGGGCACAAACAGAGACTTGTGCACAAGGACCCAGGAGAAAGGAGCAGTGACCTCCCCAAGAGACTGACCCAGACTTGCCAGTGAGTGTCCAGGAGTTTCCGGTGGAGGCGTGGGTTGGTGGTGGCCTGCTGCAGGGTTGGGGGCACTGAGTGTAGCAGTACATGCATGGGATCTTTGGAGGGAGGTTGCTATTATCTTCATTAGCTCCACCCCAGGTAAATAGCAGGGAGGGAACACAGTTCCACCCATCAACAGAAATTTGGATTAAAGATTTACTGGGCACACCCTGCTCATCAGAACAAGACCCAGTTTCCCCCTCAGTCATTCTCCAGTCAGGAAACTTCCATAAGCCTTTTATCTTTCTCCTTCAGAGGAAAGACAGACTGAAAACCACAATCACAGAAAACTAATCAATCTAATCACATGGACCATAGCCTTGTCTAACTCAATGAAACTATAGGCCATGCCGTGTAAGGCCACCCAAGACAGACGGGTCATGGTGGAGAGTTCTGACAAAATGTGGTCTACTGGAGAAGGGAATGGCAAACCACTTTAGTATTCTTGCCTTGAGAACCCCATGAACAGTATGAAAAGGCAAAAAGGTAAGTCACTGAAAAATGAACTTCCCAGTCTGTAGCTGCCCAATGTGCTACTGGAGATCCAGAAAGAATGGAGAAATAAAGCCAGAAAGAATGAAGAGATGGAGCCAAAGCAAAAACAACACTCAGGTGTGGAAGTGACTGGTGCTGGAAGCAGGTCTGATGCTGTGAAGAGCAATAATGCATAGGAACCTGGAATGTTAGGTCCATGAATCAAGGCAAATTGCAAGTGGTTAAACTGGAGATGGCAAGAGTGAACACTGACATTTTAGGAATCAGCAAACTAAAATGGATTGGAATGGGTGAATTTAACTCAGATGACCATTATATCTACTACTGTGGACAAGAATCTCTTAGAAGACGTGGAGTAGCCATCATAGTCAACAAGAGTCCAAAATGCAGTACTTGGAGGCAATAAAAAATGACAGAATGATGTCTGTTCATTTCCAAGGCAAACCATTCAATATCATGGTAATCCAAGTCTATGCCCTGACCAGTAATGCTGAAGAAGCTGAAGTTGAAAGATTCTATGAAGACCTACCTATGAGACCTTTTAGAACTAACACCCAAAAAAGATGTCCTTTTCATTATAGGGGACTGGGATGCAAAAGTAGGAAGTCAAGAAACACTTGGAGTAACAGGCAAATTTTGCCTTGGAATATGGAATGAAGCAGGTCAAAGACTAATAGAGTTTTGCCAAGAAAATGCACTGGTCATAGCAAACACCCTCTTCAACAACAAAAGAGAAGACTTTACACATGGACCTCACCAGACAGTCAACACTGAAGTTAGACTGATTATATTCTTTGCAGTCAAAGATGGAGAAGCTCTATACAGTCAGCAAAAACAAGACCGGGAGCTGACTGTGGCCCAGATCATGAACTCCTTATTGCCAAATTCAGACTTAAATAAGAAAGTAGGGAAAACCACTAGACCATTCAATGACCTAAATCAAATCCCTTACGATTATACAGTGGAAGTGAGAAATAGATTTAAGGGACTAGATCTGATAGACAGCATGCTTGATGAACTAACTATGGACGGAGGTTCGTGACATTGTACAGGAGACAGGGATCAAGACTATCCCCAAAAAAAGAAATGCAAAAAGGCAAAATGGTTGTCTGAGGAGGCCTTACAAATAGCTGTGAATAGAATAGAAGTGAAAAGGAAAGGAGAAAAGGAAAGATATATGCCTTTGAATGAAGAGTTCCAAAGAATAGCAAGGAGAGATAAGAAAACCTTCCCCTGTGATCAATGCAAAGAAACAGAGGAAAACAATAGAATGGGAAAGACTAGAGATCTCTTCAAGAAAAGTAGAGATACCAAGGGAACATTTCAGGCAAAGATGGTCTCAATAAAGGACAGAAATGGTATGGACTTACAGAAGCAGAAGATATTAAGAAGAGGTGGCAAAAATACACATAAGAACTGTACAAAAAAGATCTTCATGACCCAGATAACCACGATGATGTGGTCACTCACCTAGAGCCAGACATCCTGGAATGTGAGTCAAGTGGGCCTTAGGAAGCATCACTACAAACAAAACTAATGGAGGTGATGGAATTCCAGTTGAGCTATTTCAAATCCTGAAAGATGATGCTGTGAAAGTGCTGCACTCAATGTGCCAGGAAATTTGGAAAACTCAGCAGTGGCCACAGGACTGGAAAAGGTCAGTTTTCATTCCAATCCCAAAGAAAGGCAATACCAAAGAATGCTCAAACTACCGCAGAATTGCACTCATCTCACACGCTAGCCAAATAATGCTCAAAATTCTCCAAATCAGGCTTCAACAGTACATGAATTGTGAACTTCCAGATGTTCAGGCTGGTTTTAGAAAAGGCAGAGTAGCCAGAGATCAAGTTGCCAACAACCGCTGGATCATCAAAAAGCAAGAGAGTTCCAGAGAAACATCTATTTCTTCTTTGTTGACTATGCCAAAGCCTTTGACTGTGTGGATCACAATAAACTGTGGAAAATTCTAAAAGAGATGGGAATACCAGACCACCTGATCTGCCTCTTGAGAAATCTGTATGCAGATCAGAGAGCAACAGTTAGAACTGGACATGGAACAGACTGGTTCCAAATAGGAAAAGGAGTATGTCAAGGCTGTATATTGTCACCCTGCTTATTTAACTTATATGCAGAATGCATCACTAGAAACACTGGGCTGGATGAAGCACAAGCTTGAATCAAGACTGCTGGGAGAAATATCAATAACCTCAGATATGCAGATGACACCACGCTTATGGCAGAAAGTGAAGAAGAACTAAAGAGCCTCTTGATGGAAGTGAAAGAAGAGAGTGAAAAAGTTGGCTTAAAGCTCAACATTCAGAAAACTAAGATCACGGCACCTGGCCCCATCATTTTATGGCAAATAGATGGGGAAACCATGGCTGACTTTATTTTTTTTTGGCTTCAAAATCACTGCAGATGGTGACTGTGGCCATGAAATTAAAAGACACTTACTCCTTAGAAGGAAAGTTATGACCAACTTCGATGGCATATTAAAAAGCAGAGACATTCTTTTGACAATAATAGTCCATCTAATCAAGGCTATGTTTTTTCCAGTAGTCATGTATAGATGTGAGAGTTGGACTATAAAGAAAGCTGAGCACCGAAGAATTGAGGCTTTTGAACTGTGGTGTTGGAGAAGACTCTTGAGAGTCCCTTGGACAGCAAGGAGATCCAACCAGTCCATCCTAAAGGAGATCAGTCCTTGGTGTTCATTGGAAGGACTGATGTTGAAGCTGAAACTCCAATACTTTGGCCACCTGATGCAAAGAACTGAATCATTTGAAATGACCCTGATGTTGGGAAAGATTGAAGGCAAGAAGAGAAGGGGAAGACACTGGATGAGATGGTTGGATGGCATCATCACCTCAATGGACATTAGTTTGAGTAAGGTCCGGGAGTTGGTGATGGACAGGGAGGCCTGGCATGCTGCAGTCCATGGGGTCACAAAGAGTTTGACACAATTGAGTGACTGAACTGAACTCAACTCAACTGAACTGATGGGACCAGATGCCATGATCTTAGTTTTTTTAGTTTGTAGCTTGATTTAATTTTTAAAAACCCAGCCATTAAAAAAAAAATCCAGCCATTTACATATACACAATCATATACATATTGATATTTATTTCCCTTTCTCTATATATTGAAAACTATGAGGTCACACCAGTATTCCATCCACATTCTAGTGGAATTCTGTTTTTTCTCTCTTTCCATATTTGTAACTCAACAGTGAGAAATTTGCTTGCTTTACCCTAAATGTATTTACTGATCTGACCAATCCCCCAGTAGGTATCCAGATCCTTAATGTTGCTGGTGCACCTTCCGGGGGAGGCTGTTGTTACCATATTCGTGCTCTAAGAGGTCGTGTGTGCCTGCTCCTCTTATGTGGATGCTCTCCTTGCCCTGTTTGGGCTTTAACAGCCACAACTAGCTGTCTGCCTGCATGAACCCTCTTATGTTCAATTCTTGTTTCCCCCTGCTGTGCTGCCCCTGGGTGTGGACCTCCTCCCCACCTTGCTTAGGTCTTGACCTCTGCCCTTGGTCACTCACCTGCATGGGCACACCCTGGCGTCTAGGTGGTAGTAGAAGTAGAATGGATATCCCTCTTGCCTCAGGGGCTCTGATCTCCCTGGCCACGTTGTCTTGTGAAGGTCTTCCTCTTCCTGCTTGGGCTCTCGAACCTAATGTCTTATCCCTGGCCATTCCCTCCACACCCATGTGGACTCCTTCCTTCTCTTGCATAGGACCACCTCTCTGTTGGACACTCCACATCAGACCACCCTCTTGCATGGATGTCCTTCTTACCCTGTTTGAGGTCACACTGCTGTCTCACACTGACCTTCTCTTTACTCTGCTTGGCCTGTGATTCCTTGTCCTGGTCAACCCCTGTCTAAGGAGGCCCTCCTGACTTCAGTCCTCCCTGCAGCAAAGCTCTGACTTCCCACTGCAGGAAGCCCTCCTATGTGGACACTACTTAATCCACTCAGGTTATGACATTATTCTGAGCCCCCGCAGCTCCCCCAACTGGAGGGCGCTTACCTTGCTTTGCTTTTCCTAATGACCTTAAGACTCAATTTCTAGGGATGGCAAGATAAAGAAGGAAAGAAAAGGGAAATAGGAAGAGCTGACTTGTATTTTTAAGACGATCACTCTGATCTTCTTCAGCAGACTGAAGAGGGGCAGGAACAGAAGCAGGGGTACCAGCTGGGAGACTAATTGTCTCTCTGGTGATTTCAGTTAGTATGTTAACAGGGGCACTGAGCAGTGTTCAGATTCTATACTTATTCTTAAGATAGCGCCAACAAGATTTGCTGATAGAGTGGAAAGAGTTAATGATTACTGTAAAGCTTTTGGCCTGAACAAGAAGGATGGTGTTGCCATTTATTGGAATGGGAAAAATTTGGAGAGGAGTAAGTTTTGGGGTTGGAAATCAAAAGTTCAGTTCTGGATGCCTTTAATCATCTGAGTGGAAATGCTGTATATGAGACAGGAGTTTTGGGAGAAATTGAGATTGTGGGTCATAATGTGTAGATGGAATTTATAGACCTCAGATCATCTACAAGTGTGTATAGAGAACAGAAGAGGTCTTGATACTCTAACATTTAAAGTTTTTGAAGATGAGGAAAAATCAGCAAAAGGGACTGAGTAAGAGAAGTTGTCCAAGTAGAAAAAGATCCAAGAGGGAGTGATGTCTCAAGCCAAGAGAAAGAAGTGTTTCAAAAGAATAAAATAATACTGCTGATCGAGCAGAGAGGAAAACTGGTGATGCAGAGGCAAGGAGGAGCAACTGCAGAAGCCATGACCTTGATTAAGTGAGAGCAGATGAGAACCATGGAAACGTGGGTGAGCTGTTCCTTGCTAAGAAGTTGGGCTTCCCTGGTGGCTCAGCTGGTAAAGAATCCACCTGCAATGCAGGAGACCTGGGTTCGGTCCCTGGTTGGGAAGATCCGCTGGAAAAGGGAACAGCTACCCACTCCAGCATTCTGGCCTGGAGAAGTCCATGGACTGTATAGTCTATGGGGTCGCAAAGAATCGGACATGACTGAGCAACTTTCACTTCCACTTCTTCCACAGGTGAGAGCCATGGAAATATGGGCTAGGTGGTGCTCGCTAGGAGCATGGACAATTCACCATATCTAATTGCCAGTGAGGCAGGGTATACAGTGTGTTAGGTGTGGTGGGGGAACATGTGGAAGTTATTCTGATGGTTTCGCCTGGGGTAGGAGGCAGAGGAGGCATGTGAAATAGATTTCTGGGCAAACAGGACAGTGAATGCTGTGAAAGTGCTGCACTCAATATGCCAGCAAATTTGGAAAACTCAACAGTGGCCACAGGACTGGAAAAGGTCAGTTTTCATTCCAATCCCAAAGAAAGGCAATGCCAAAGAATGCTCAAACTACCGCACAATTGCACTCATCTCACACGCTAGTAAAGTAATGCTCAAAATTCTCCAAGCCAGGCTTCAGCAATACGTGAACCGTGAACTTCCAGATGTTCAAGCTGGTTTTCAAA
>NW_011492847.1:385032-390127 GCF_000754665.1 Bison bison bison | reverse complement strand
AACAGTTAGAACTGGACATGGAACAGACTGGTTCCAAATAGGAAAAGGAGTACGTCAAGGCTGTATATTGTCACCCTGCTTATTTAACTTCTATGCAGAGTACATCATGAGAAACGCTGGACTGGAAGAAACACAAGCTGGAATCAAGATTGCTGGGAGAAATATCAATAACCTCAGATATGCAGATGACACCACCCTTATGGCAGAAAGTGAAGAGGAACTAAAAAGCCTCTTGATGAAAGTGAAAGTGGAGAGTGAAAAAGTTGGCTTAAAGCTCAACATTCAGAAAACGAAGATCATGGCATCCAGTCCCATCACTTCATGGGAAATAGATGGGGAAACAGTGGAAACAGTGTCAGACTGTATTTTTTTGGGCTCCAAAATCACTGCAGATGGTGACTGCAGCCATGAAATTAAAAGACGCTTACTCCTTGGAAGGAAAGTTATGTCCAACCTACACAGCATATTCAAAAGCAGAGATATTACTTTGCCAACAAAAGTCCATCTAGTCAAGGCTATGGTTTTTCCTGTGGTCATGTATGGATGTGAGAGTTGGACTGTGAAGAAGGCTGAGCGCCGAAGAATTGATGCTTTCGAACTGAGGTGTTGGAGAAGACTCTTGAGAGTCCCTTGGACTGCAAGCAGGTCCAAGCAGTCCATTCTAAAGGAGATCAGTCCTGGGTGTTCTTTGGAAGGAATGATGCTAAAGCTGAAACTCCAGTACTTTGGCCACCTCATGCGAAGAGTTGACTCATTGGAAAAGCCTCTGATGCTGGGAGGGATTGGGGGCAAGATGAGAAGGGGACGACAGAGGATGAGATGGCTGGATGGCATCACTGACTCGATGGACATGAGTCTGGGTGAACTCCGGGAGTTGGTGATGGACAGGGAAGCCTGGTGTGCTGCGATTCATGGGGTCACAGAGAGTCGGACATGACTGAGTGACTGAACTGAACTGAACTGAACTGAAGACAGTGAATGGATCAGGGAAGTGAGAATTGCCAGAATGTTCAAGAGCCCTTTTGACATAACTGTTATGTATGTGTACTCAGTCATGTCTGACTCTGCAACACCATGGACTGTAGCCCGCCAGGCTCCTCTGTCCATAGAATTTTCCAGGCAAGCATACTGGAGTGGGTTGCCATTTCCTCCTCCAGGGGTTTTTCCTGACCCAGGGATCAAACCCACGTCTTCTGCATCTTCTAATAGTTGGAAATAAGTGTAGAGTGACATCCATTGTGTGGTGGTTTGCTTTTCTCTAGTCACGCTGCAGGAGATCTGGGCTCGATCCCTGGGTCAGGAAGATCCCCTGGAGAAGAGGATGGCAACCCACTCCGGTATTCTTGCTGGAGAATTCCATGGACAGAGAAGCCTGGCGGACTACAGTCCATGGGGTAGCAAAGAGTCAGACATGACTGAGTGACTAACAGCCACACTGAGTTTCTCAGGCTATGTGCCGAGTTGGCAGAGAATTGGATTTTAGTATAACTAGGAATTTATGATCAGGGCAAGGAAGTTTACTTTGAAGTACCTAAAAATACTAGACTACTTTAGTATTTTTTTTTTTTGCTCATGTAAAATTCTCAGGGGTATTGTGTTAAATTAATAAATGAAAGTGTTTTTAAAAATTACTATGTTAGTCTGTTGGTTAATGGGCTACATTAAATTCTTGAGCTGGTTAAACAAAAAAAGCAAAATCTAACAACTTTTCTGAAGATTTTACAGTTTTGTTTGATATCAGTGGGGTTATTCATTCATCAAAGGTTGATTATATATGTGTCAGGGTCTAGTTTAAAGCACTGGGACACACAGATGAATGGCACAATCTTTATTGACTTGGAGCTTATATTTTTATTATTTGATAAATAATATTAAGACATTATACTGTAATTACAAGACAGAATCTTAAATAATCAAAGATGATAGGAACAAAAGGAAGGGTTCTAGAATCTGATATACTGAGCTCTTATTCTGATTCTTCCGTGGACTTGCTGTATAAATTTCAGAACCTAACTTTTCTAAGCTCAAGTTTCTTTGTTTTACAATGGAGATAATAATAGTACCTTCTTCGTTGGATTGTTCCTAGGATTATGCTATTCAATACATTTCAGACACATGATGAGTGGTCAATAGATATTAGCTATTATTATTATTAACACAAACAAATACGAAGTGTTTTGCAAATGCCAAAGAATGAGCAGCTGACTGAGGCATGTTTGTTTGCACTAATACTTTGTTCTATAAATGGTGTTTGCAAAGCAATAGGTAAGAGTTCAGTTCCGTTCAGTCACTCAGTCATGTCCGACTCTTTGCAACCCCATGAATCGCAGCACGCCAGGCCTCCCTGTCCATCACCAACTCCCAGAGTTCACTCAGACTCAGGTCCATCGAGTCAGTGATGCCATCTAGCCATCTCATCCTCTGTCGTCCCCTTCTCCTCTGGCCCCCAATCCTTCCCAGCATCAGAGTCTTTTCCAATGAGTCAACTCTTTGCATGAGGTGGCCAAAGAAATCCCAGGGCTGATCTCCTTCAGAATGGACTGGTTGGATCTCCTTGCAGTCCAGGGGACTCTCAAGAGTCTTCTCCAACACCACAGTTCAAAAGCATCAATTCTTCGGTGCTCAGCCTTCTTCATAGTCCAACTTTCACATCCATACATGACCACAGGAAAAACCATAGCCTTGACTATTTATGAAGTTAGGCTATAAGAAATGGATAATCAAGTACAGCCAATTCTCCATGTCTCCAAAAATATTTTGGAAAATATTTTTTCTAAAAATATTTGGAAAAAAACTCCAGAAAGTTCCAAAAAGTAAAACTTGAATTTGCCTCATGCTGGAAACTATTTACATAGTATTTACATTATATTAGGTACTATAAGTAATCTATGTATGCTTTAAAGTATATGGGAGGATGTACAAAGGTTATATGTCAATATACCATTTTATATAAGGCACTTGAGCATCCTTGGATTTTTGGCATCCATCTTGACCCAATACCCCTTTGACCCTGAAGAAAGACTGTATTGACAGGACAATGAAAAAGGTAAAAGCATTAGAGGCGAGATAATGGATAAGCCCACAAAGTGGGCATAGCCATGGGAACTGCACATCAGACTGGGCGGGAATCAATAAGAAGCAATTAAAGTGATGTGGTAAATGGACTGATGGAAATTTCATGCATGGTAGTAAGAAACAGTGTACTGAAATTTCCTGACCAGCAATTTTCTTCACCCAAGGTATTTTCAGTAATGTAATTTTGGCTTCTGTATGTAGAGTTAGATATCTGTTCCTACCACATCAGAGGAGACTTGTATTCAACACTGATAAGTTATCCATAAAGTGTTCATGTTTTGTTATGCATTGGAAATAGTCTTTAAAATGGTTTGTTGAATTCCTTTTTTCTGGTTTTGCAGCAAAATCGTTTTAGAATCTCCCATCGTAAATGGCTAGAAAATTTCATCAATTTAGCTTATGTAACTGTTATAACTACTATTATTTAGTTCTCATTATGGGTCTCCCTGGTGGTTTAGCTGGTAAAGAACCCACCTACCAGTGTAAGAGTTGCAAGAGACACAAGTTCAGTCCCTGGGTTGGGAAGATCCCCTGGAGGAGGAAATGGCAACCCACTCTAGTGTTCTTGCCTGGAAAATTCCATGGACAAAGGAGACTGGTGAGCTACAGTCTATGGGGTCGCAAAGAGTCGGACATAAATGAGGACATGTGTGTGCATACACACATGTGTTCTACTAAGCACTTGTGTGTGTGTGTGTGTGTGTGTGTAAGATCTGTAAGCCTTATGCCTTGTTAAACAGGTATTTTCATATCCACTTGACCAACCAAATGAGGCTTAGAGATGTTGAACAGCCTGCGCATGAAATAACACTTGGGTAAGTAATAGGAAAGTAGGATTTGAACATAGCCTTGATTGACTTTACAACCTTTGTACTTCCTGTGACTCAGAAGTAATTTTTTTAGAAGTTTAACTTTATCATTTAAAATGGCATAACTGGGGTCCTTTCTGGGGGTCCAGTAATTAAGACCCCGTGCTTCCACTGCAGGGGGCACAGGTTCCATCCCTGGTCAGGGAATCAAGATCCTACAGCCTGAGAGGTGTGGTAATAAACAAACAAACATATAAATAAATGAACAAAAGTCTACTGGCTTTAAGTAATACAGTGGCATAACTGTTCTTCCAGCTGATCCCTGTGTCACAATTTCCTTTTTTTCAATAGCAACAAATATTTCCTAAAGGAATAAGATGCTGTTTGGGATGATTTTATAGTGTTGTTGTTTGCATGTCTAGTCCACTAGCCCTGAAGCTTCAGAGGGTTGTAAAGTTGTCACATACCCTGTGTATTTCATTTCTAATGAGCTCCTTCTGTGTTGTGGTCCATAGAGAAACAAGTGGTGCCAGAAAGGGGCACATTTATGAATTTTGGGAATGTGTGATTTTTCACTGAGCTTTGATATCTAAATATTGTCCCTGCTGTACAGAGTCCACATCAGGGGTCCTGATAAAGACACTTCTCATCCAGCATAAGTAAGTCCAGTAGCACCCTAAATCAAGCTGACCCTCCATCAAATGTTTTTATGATGTGGAACCAGCTGACACACATTGTCTATTATTTTTTTGGGCTATGTTCAATCCCGTATTTCCTTGTCCTGGGGTCATGTAGAATTGGGATATGCAGTGAGTAAGGAGGGTGGAAGATAAACAAAATATGGTGTGCATATTGTCAAGTACATGAGGTCTATGCTCCCTAGCTGTATCAGAGAAGATCAGTTAGGTTCTGGGTAGAGCTGTCAATGGTTGACAGGGTCATACCTGCACTTTCCAAGAGCTTTAAAAATCTCTCTATTATGGAATTTTTCAAAATCCTTAAAAACAAAGATAATTAGTATATTGAACTCCGATAGATCTATCACCTAGGTTCATCAATTGTCAGCAATTTACCAGTTTCATCTTTGTCCCTATGCCATGACTTTCTTTCTTTTTTTTTTTTTTTTTTTAATCAACAGGAAGTAGATCCCAGATTTTATATTATTTTATATATAAATACTTCAGTGAAAGTGAAAGTGAAGTCACTCAGTC
>NW_011492847.1:384054-384932 GCF_000754665.1 Bison bison bison | reverse complement strand
GCTAGGCATATTATATTTACTTGGAGCTGGTATACTTGGTGACAGCCTTAGTGCCCTTGGACACGGCGTGCTTGGCCAGCTCCCCAGGTAGCAGCAAGCTCACGGTGGTCTGGATCTCCCTGGATGTGATAGTCGAGCACTTGTTGTAATGCGCCAGGCGTGATGCCTCACCAGCGATGCTCTCGAAAATGTCGTTGACGAAGGAGTTATGATTCCCATGGCCTTGGACGAGATGCCTGTGTGCGGATGGACTTGCTTTAGCACCTTGTACACGTACACGGAGTAGCTCTCCTTGCGGCTGCGCTTGCGCTTCTTGCCGTCCTTCTTCTGGGCCTTGGTCACAGCTTTTTTAGAGCCCTTTTTAGGGGCAGGAGGAGACTTAGCCGGTTCAGGCATGTCTATAATGATAACACCCAACAACACAGAAAGATCTTGTAATACTTCAGTAGATATTGCTAAAAGATAAGGGCTTAAAGATATAATTACAATTCCGTTGTTATACCTAATAAAAAATAATGCAAATTTGGAAAACTCAGCAGTGGCCACAGGACTGGAAAAGGTCAGTTTTCATTCCAATCCCAAAGAAAGGCAATGCCAAAGAATGCTCAAACTACCACACAGTTGCACTCATCTCACATGCTAGTAAAGTAATACTCAAAATTCTCCAAGCCAGGCTTCAGCAATATGTGAACTGTGAACTTCCTGGTGTTCAAGCTGGTTTTAGAAAAGGCAGAGGACAAGAGAACAAACTCAGAGACTCTGTTTTTCCATCAAAGTGGAAGAAGTATTTCTTTTCAGTCTCATCTTCAAACAGAAAGATTAAAAATTAATAATGTCCCAAGTCATTTAATTTTGTATTTCTAACAGTGCAAAGTGAT
>NW_011492847.1:383263-383954 GCF_000754665.1 Bison bison bison | reverse complement strand
CTATTGAGTGCATTTTGGTATTTACTCAACGGTTTTAGAAGACACAGGTTAAGAAATCAAAGATCCAATCTCAAAGTGAAAACATTCCCCATGGGCATCTATAATATTTACAACACAGCAGCCAGTGAGTTATATGGTTGCTAAGACTTTTTGTTGTCACATGAAACTTCTCATTCTTATCTTTCTTTCCCAAGCCTGGACTGTAAATGGTCAAGCATTGGGAAGGCTTGTTAAGTAAAAGGATAACTATACATTTAATGTTCAACTTGTGGTCTATTACATTAGAAAATTTCTGAAAAATATGGATAAAGCACATTGGCCCACATTAATAGCTGTAGTTGAAGATTTACTATCATTTTTGTAGTTATTTATAAGCTTTTGGTGACTGCTTTTTCTCCCTCTCATTTTCTTTATGTTACTTACTTCTGGAAAACTGCATTATTTTTATTTTTTTTTTCTCTACTTTTATTTTATTTTTAAACTTTACATAATTGTATTAGTTTTGCCAAATATCAAAATGAATCCGCCACAGGTATACATGTGTTCCCCATCCCGAACCCTCCTCCCTCCTCCCTCCCCATACCATCCCTCTGGGCCGTCCCAGTGCACCAGCCCCAAGCATCCAGCATCATGCATCGAACCTGGACTGGCAACTCGTTTCCTACATGATATTTTACATGTTTCATTGCCA
>NW_011492847.1:382085-383163 GCF_000754665.1 Bison bison bison | reverse complement strand
CCCTCTCCCACAGAGTCCATAAGACTGTTCTATACATCAGTGTCTCTTTTGCTGTCTCGTACACCGGGTTATTGTTACCATCTTTCTAAATTCCATATATATGCGTTAGTATACTGTATTTATGTTTTTCCTTCTGGCTTACTTCACTCTGTATAATAGGCTCCAGTTTCATCCACCTCATTAGAACTGATACTTCTTCCACTTTGATGGAAAAACAGAGTCTCTGAGTTTGTTCTCTTGTTCACTGCCCTTTTCCCAGCACCTAGAACAATGATGAAACAAAATAAACAAGTTGGCTTAATACAATTTCTTGAAAGAAAGGAATAAAATAATTAAAATTTCAAAAGTATAAGAAAAAACATAGAGGAAGGAAGAAGGATTTCTTCTTCAAAACAGAACACACACAATTTTTCTAGCTTTCATGAAGTTCGAATACTATTGTCTAAGTCACAGCTTTTGAATCCAACCAGAGACCTAGGGAACATATCTGCCATGTAATCCTGGACGAACAACTTTGCTACACTTAATTCCTTCATCCCTAAAATGTAGTAGTTAATAAAAATACATAAAAAAAAAAAAAAGAAAAGGCAGAGGAACCAGAGATCAAATTGCCAACATCCGCTGGATCATGGAAAAAGCAAGCGAGTTCCAGAAAAACATCTATTTCTGTTTTATTGACTATGCCAAAGCCTTTGACTGTGTGGATCATAATAAACTGTGGAAAATTCTGAAAGAGATGGGAATACCAGACCACCTGACGTGCCTCTTGAGAAATCTGTATGCAGGTCAGGAAGCAACAGTTAGAACTGGACATGGAACAACAGACTGGTTCCAAATAGGAAAAGGAGTACATCAAGGCTGAATATTGTCACCCTGTTTATTTCACTTATATGCAGAGTACATCATGAGAAATGCTGGACTGGAAGAAGCACAAGCTGGAATCAAGATTGCTGGGAGATATATTAATAACCTCAGATATGCAGATGACACCACCCTTATGGCAGAAAGTGAAGAGGAACTAAAAAGCCTCTTGATAAAAGTGAAAGTGGAGAGTGAAAAAGTTGGCTTAAAGCTCAAC
>NW_011492847.1:371226-381985 GCF_000754665.1 Bison bison bison | reverse complement strand
TGAAAAAGTTGGCTTAAAGCTCAACATTCAGAAAACGAAGATCATGGCATCCGGTCCCATCACTTCATGGGAAATAGATGGGGAAACAGTGGAAACAGTGTCAGACTTTATTTTTCTGGGCTGCAAAATCACTGCAGATGGTGACTGCAGCCATGAAATTAAAAGACGCTTATTCCTTGGAAGGAAAGTTATGACCAACCTAGATAGCATATTCAAAAGCGGAGACATTACTTTGTCAACAAAGGTCCGTCTAGTCAAGGCTATGGTTTTTCCTGTGGTCATGTATGGATGTGAGAGTTGGACTGTGAAGAAGGCTGAGCGCCGAAGAATTGATGCTTTTGAACTGAGGTGTTGGAGAAGACTCTTGAGAGTCCCTTAGACTGCAAGGAGATCCAACAAGTCCATTCTGAAGAAGATCAGCCCTGGGATTTCTTTGGAAGGAATGATGCTAAAGCTGAAACTCCAGTACTTTGGCTACCTCATGCGAAGAGTTGACTCATTGGAAAAGACTCTGATGCTGGGAGGGATTGGGGGCAGGAGGAGAAGGGGACGACCAGAGGATGAGATGGCTGGATGGCATCACTGACTTGATGGACATGAGTCTGGGTGAACTCCGGGAGTTGGTGATGGACAGGGAGGCCTGGCATGCTGCAGTTCATGGAGTCGCAAAGAGTTGGACACGACTGAGTGACTGATCTGATCTGATCTGAAGGCCATTTAAGAATTTCCCAATTTTTTTCAGAAGTGCCTTTTCCAGTTGGCTTATGAAGCAAGATTTAAATAAAGCCTACATTTATATTTAGTTGAAATAGTTCTTAAAACTTCTTCTGTCTGTAATAGGTTCTCTGTCCCTCCATCCTCTTTTTCCTTAAAGTCATTAATTTGTTAAAGAAACCATCATTGGTGCTGTGGAATGTCTCTCACTCTGGACTTGACTGATTGCATGTTTGTGGTATCAGTTTGTTCCTTTATCTCACATACTGCCTGTAAATTGGTTTTTACTTTTAGAGGCAATTATGTTCCATTAAATTTTTTTTTTGAGAGTACTTCAAAGGAGGTGCTGTGCCTTATATCAGGAGGCGTATAAAATAAGTTGTCTTATACTTAATGGTGTTAAACCTGGTTAGTAGGTCCAGGTATTTTCAGCCGGATTCCTATTTGAAAGGTTTCCAACAACCTCACAGTTCTAGCAGCAGTTAACAATGATTTCACAGCTCTGTTATTCCTTCCACATTAGGGTTGAAATTCTTTCCCTCATCAATAATTTGGTTGCCTTCAATAAGAGTTTGTGCAGAACAGACAGGGAAATAATTATTTCCCTTTATTATCAGTTTATTATTTCAGAATAACAAATTGATATCCTAGGTCAGTGGTGACCAAGGAGGTGGTTGTTGTAGGTTTATTTTTTCCAGTATTGATGAATTAATAGATTTTTATAAATTTGATGTTTTACTTTCTTTGATGCTAAAGTTTTCTTGGCTCTGTAACAGCCCTCTTTAGCCAGTGGGCTCATTCAAGTCAGTTTCTATATCCTCATGGCATGGCTTTGGTGGTCTCTGACAGCTTTGTTGATTTCTGGCATAACAAGTTCTCAGGCTCATTTTACATTGAGTTGGCCAAAAAATTTGTTTGGATTTTTCCATAAGATGGTATGAAAAACCCGAGTGAATTTTTGGGCCAACCCAATATATTACCTGCCCAGCTAGAAAGTGGTGTTTAGAGATATGGTTGTTAGGTGTGCTTGTTCCTACTGAGCTGTCATCATGCCCAGGCTCTTTCCATAGTCAGAGCTACCTATTAAATATGTATTTTTTTAGAAAGAGAAAAGTAAATCATGAGTTCATCATTTTGATTTATACCACTTTCCTTTTACATTTTGAATCTTGATTTCTAATGACATTATTTATTTTCTTTATCCAAATAGATACAATATTGGAGTTACACGCAATTTCAAAATAGCAGTGATATTATCACTACTAAAAATAAGACATTTAAATGTAACTTAAGATTTTCTTGGGGGTCTTTGTGACTTAGAATATAATTCATTATTGACATACATATTCTATGCTTTAAAATATTTGAAATAACTCTTCTCTATGTGATTATGCCATCAACTTATGTTGTTACACTTATTTATTTTTTAAATTTGAGGATTGCTTAAATTTTTTTATAGGTTATGCAAAATAGGTACAAAGCAAAACTGTAAAACAAGGAATGTTTAGCTGTTTGGCTTTCATGCCTATTCTCTTGCCCCATTTCCTCCCTTCACCTATAGGTAAACAAATTTTTAGTCTAGTTTGTTCTTCATAGTTTCTTTTCAAAAATTTAATAAATACAAATGCACCCTTGTATCCCCTTCTTTTATAATGATTAAAAATGATTAATAATGGGTAAAAAGTGGCATACTCTAAACACTTTTCTGTACCTTGTATTTTCCATTTAAAGCATTTGGGATTCCCTCTGTATCTTTGCAAAGAGGTGATATTGATGAACTTTTAGATTTTATCCAATCTTAGTGGTAAATAGTGTATTGTAGTTTTGATTTATATTTGTCTTATGGGTGAGGTTGAGCAGATATTCATATGTTTAAGGGTCACTTGCATTCATTTCATTTTCTATGAAGCATTATTTCTCAACTGGAGGTGACTTTGCCCCCCAGGGGACATTTGGACTATCTGGAGACATTTTTGGTTGTCACAAGTGGAGGGTTCTGCTGCTGGCATCTCATGGATAGATGCCAGAGGCGCTGCTAAACATCTCATGATCTATGAGGCAGCACTCTCACAGTGAAATGTTATCTGATTGAAGATGTTTAATAGTGCCGCATTTGAAAACCCAGTAGAAGCATATCTACTGATTATCTCTCATGCAGAGTTATATGTCTTATTTTTTTTCATTGCTAGAACTTCTTTGTAGGATTTGTTATCACTGTTCAGAAAGGTTGATACTTCCACCCACATAATCCAGCATCTCCATGAGACATGCTTTGGCCAATAAAACAAGAACTGAAGTACTTTCTCTGCAGATGCTTAAAGAACCAGTCCATGGTCAGGCATGCCCCTTTTCCTCTGTTTCTGCTGCTGTGGAAGCGTGTTGGAGACGAAGCCTCCATTAGTTAGGGTCCCTGAAGCAATATGACTATAGAGCTCCCTGCTGATTAATAAGGGACACACAGTGTAAGCAGGAAATAATGTTGTTTTATGCCATTGAAGTGTTTCAGGTTGTTCATTACTACAGCAAAATCGAACCTGATTTGATGGCTATAATCTTTTTCTATAAAAGGTGTTAATCTCTTGTCAGAGATACAAATTTCAAATAATCTTCCCAGTTTGTCATTTGTGTTTTTACCTTGCTTATGAACTTTTTTACCTTATGAAATTATTATTATTAAATTTGTAAAATGTAGTCAAATATATCAGCATTTGCCCTTACTGCTTCTGAGTGTTTTTGAGTCCTGGTTAGCAAAGATTTTCTTGCTCATAGGTCGTTCAGAAATCTGGTGATGCTTATGTCTAATAATTTTGTGTTTTTTTTTTTTACATTTAGATCACTAATTCACTTGGTATGAAAGCTGAATATGTTCTTTTTCTCCTCCCTTCCCACCTTAGCTACTGCGGCTAAGTCGCTTTAGTCGTGTCTGACTCTGTGCGACCCCAGAGACGGCAGCCCACCAGGCTCCCCCGTCCCTGGGATTCTCCAGGCAAGAACACTGGAGTGGGTTGCCATTTCCTTCTCCAATGCATGAAAGTGAAAAGTGAAAGTGAAGTCGCTCAGTCGTGTCCGACTCTTCGCGACCCCATGGGCTGCAGCCTACCTGGCTCCTCCATCCATGGGATTTACCAGGCAAGAGTACTGGAGTGGGATGCCATTGCCTTCTCCATATGACTCTCTAGTTGTCTCCAAACCTGTTATTAAGAACTCATTTCCCCCAATTGTTTCTGTTGCTGTGTTTATCACATACTAAGTTTCTTTTTTTTTTTTCCTTTTTTAAATTAATTATTTATTTTTTAAATTTTATTTTTAAACTTTACAATATTGTATTAGTTTTGCTAAATATCGAAATGAATCCGCCACAGGTATACCTGTGTTCCCCATCCTGATCCCTCCTCCCTCCTCCCTCCTCCCTCCCCATACCCTCCCTCTGGGTCGTACTTTGGTTTATTTCTAGATTTTCTGTTTCATTGGTTAGTCTATTAATGAGTTAATATCATACAATTTTAATTATAGGGGCTTTAAAATATATTAAATGTCTGTAAGACCACTCCTTCACATTTCTCTCTTTAAGACTTTTGCTTACTCTTATTGCTTATCTCTTTTTCTAGACTTTATAACCAACATGTCTAGTTTTTGAAAAAATTCCGAGAGCTATTTTTATTTAGATTTTGTTAATTTATAAATGGGACTTCCCTGGTGGCTCAGATGGTGAAGAATCTGCCTGCAATGCAGGAGACCCAGGTTCTATCCCTGAGTCGGGAAGATCCCCTGGAGAAGGGAATGGCTACCCACTCCAGTATTCTTGCCTGGAGAATTCCATGGACAGAGGAGCCTGGCAGGCTATAGTCCATGGGGTCACAACAGTCAGACACGACTGAGTGACTAACACACACTTTAAATGTAAGGAGAGATGATATTTATATGATATAGAGTTCTCTTCAAGAACATGATATATCTTTCCATTTGTTCTGCTTTTGTTTCAAAGAATTTTATAATTTTTCTCCAATAGATTTTGGATATTTCTTCTAATAAGTATGCTTTGGATTATTGCTATTTTGATAAGACAGGAACTACTTCCTATTGATTTTGTATATCAATGGAAAATCTGAGTCCTTACTCCTTACTAAATTAGCTACAACACTTTAAACCATCCACCAATTAATCTGTAACCAAATTTTCTTTTTTGGAATAAATGGAGCAGGTCTTATTTCAGATCTCAGATTGTGGGATGAGAGGAACTATAAAATGCAAGCTAGTGGCAAGGTATTCTTTAACTCATCATTGTTAGTTTATCTATTTTATAATCAGTTTCTCCTTAACATTTTCCTCTCTCAAAGCACATAATCTCATTTTCAATTACTGCCTCATCTTATATTGCATGAGACAAATTCCTCACAGTATAGAACACTCTTAAAATTTGCTATAAAGTAATATTGGATATAGTAGGAGTACTGAGCTCATATATTCTTAATTACATACAATCAAATGTATATACAACACAAACCTAGCCTAATTTTGTTTGTACAAATTGGGATAAATGAAATCCTATAGGAATTAACCACAGATTACAAGACTTATAAATGGATGTTCCTGTGAAAGAGAACCACTTTCTGGAACAGGTTTTTAAATTATCAATGCAAGCACAATTATTGTTGGCAAGTAGTTGTAGTGTAACCTAAATCCAGGACATTAAGCATATTTGACTTGTTTTTTCTTCAAGTAAAAAGGTTCCTTCTCAAGCTAAGTTTCGCTGAAGTGGTAGATATGCTTTAAAACAGAAATAGTAGTTCCATTTTGTTGCTCTTCTATTTTAAATTGACAGTTTACAAATAACTTTTTTAATTAAAAAGAAAGATTGTGATAAGATTTTGCTCTCCCCACACTGTCAGAGGGAAGTGGCATAAGGGCAGCATACTTTGTGGTTTTAAGTGTGGACCTTGGAGTCACTCTGAAAGGGTCAAATCCTGGGTCAGCTGGTCTCTGGCTATGTGACATGGACAAATCAATTAACAAATTAATCACTGAGTAGCTCTGATCTAACAGTGTTGACATGAAGATGAAATCAGAAAATATTTTAAACTCTTAGAGCAATGTCTGACAGATAGTAAGCTATATAACCCTTTGATAAATTAAAAATGAAAAGAATGTACTCCACTCTACTGTCTTTTCAACATCTTGTTTCAGCCGAATAACTGAATTTTCATCTCCCCAAAGGAAAAGTCATGTCTGACTCTTTGTGACCCCAGGGGCTATACAGTCCATGGAATTCTCCAGGCCAGAATACTGGAGTGGGTAGCTGTTTCTTTCTCCAAGGGATTTTTCCCAACCCAGGGATTGAACCCAGGTCTCCTGCATCGCAGGTGGATTCTTTACCAGCTGAGCCACCAGGAAAGCCCAAAACTAACATTTTGTATGGTACTTAAGTGAGTGTTAGTCGCTCAGTTATGTCTGACTCTTTGCGACCCCTGGGACTGCAGCCCACCAGGCTCCTCTGTCCATTGAATTCTCTAGGCAAGAATTCTGGAGTGAGTTGCCGTCCCTTCTCCAGGGGATCGTCCCAACCCAAGGATCAAACTCAGGTCTCCTGCACTGCAGGCAGATTCTTTACCACTGAGGGAACTTTTGTTTCAGATGAAGTCAAAATCAACATCAAAGATGCCTTCAGGTAGGGGTAGGGACAAAATGAGAAAGCCTAAGCCAGGAAAAGCATGACTCTGCTCCACTTGCCATGGTAATAACGGTGGAGGAATTCACAGGCTGATTATTTTCATATGAATTCTGTGTCTCTCCACCATCTGGTAAATCTACCTCCTTCCATCCGTTGAGAAATTTTTCTTAGTCTGTCCAGTTTAAGAAATAGAATCCCACAAAGCTTGTGGTGGAGGCAATCAGCTAAATTTGCTGCCTCAGAAGGAAAGCCCTGGGAGCAGAAACAATAGTAAAATCATGACAAGTCAGCAGATAGACCATTCCATTAAAAACAGTTAGAACTAAGCCCTGTCTACTCATATTCTGCCTAATAGAATCCTCAACCTCTTCCCCGTTCACAGGATGCTTGTCCCATACTAGTTAAGGTGCTCTTTTTACTGAAATTCAAATCCATATACAATGATTTGAATTATGAATATTTGAAATAGATAATGAGAATGCCCATCTTTTGAATTATATTGGACTCAAAGGAAAATAAGGAATAATACAGCACAGCATTTCCCATTATTCCTTAACGTATAACTCCCCAAAGTGAAACAGAACACCCCTCATGTGCAGGGATATTTTTCTCTCCAGCATTGTCATTTGTTTCCACAAAGAACTCTGCAATTCATTCATGTTTAGGGAGACCACAAAGAATGAAATTAAATGGAAACTCAGGCAACTGTGTGCACTAGTACAAATGACATAATGAATCCTTCGGGCCATTACATAATTGCCTACTTTCATAGAAAATTTTAACTGTCTAGTCTTGTGGAGAAGATTTAATAACATAAAGTACTAATGCAAGATGAAGCATACGCTGGAGCCAATTCAGGTAAAATTCCTCCAAGTATGACTCTCCTAAAAGACTCAAGTCTACATGTGTTGTATCTATCTCTTTCTGTTACCTTTTTAGTTCTTTTCATTCACTGATATGTTCATTCATTTATGTAACAGAAATAACTTAGCACCTACTACATGCTATGCAGTGTTTTAAAGTTTGGGGATACTGTGGAGGACAAGGCACGGAACATGCATTCTAATGGAGGAAAAAGAAATAATTATAGAATTGTGCCATGTAATGTCAGGAAGTGATCAGAGAGTCAAAGACAAACATAGCAAAGTAAGTGGCTATTTCAAATAAGACAATTAGGGAAGAGTTCTATGAGAAGAGTATATTTAAGCAGAGGATGAATAAAATGAAGGATTTCTGGGGAAGAGGTTTCAGGCATACTGAACAGCAGGTGAGAAAGGAAATTTGGTTAGTGGGGTCAGTGTGAAGAGGGTGTCAAGTGACGAAGTGGGGAGGATGGCCAAGGACCAGACCACATAGGACTTGGTTGGCTGTGGATTCTGGTCTTTGTGTGAATGGAAGATGTTGGAAGGTCCTGAGCAAGGAGATGATTTATTATTTTCGCAGTTCATCCACTGCCGTGTGAAGACTGGAATGTATAAGCCCAAGAGTGGAAACAGAGAGACCAGCTGGGAACTTCCGCACAGTTTATGTGGTGATATGGGGTTGACGGGGACAAAGGATAGAGAGTGTGTATACATAATACTTCTTTGGCGTTCTATTTGGAGTAAGACTTGTGTACTCTTAGCTATACAGACTAAACTTTTACATATTTCTCCATTGCGCTTTACTTCTAATTATGTAGAGCTGTTCTGAGTGGGAAAAGACAGAAAATGAATCCCATCAACAGAGAAATGGCTGATTAAATTTTAACAAATACTTACTATGACCTTGAAAACAACCATTAAAAGGAATGAGCTAAATTACTCTTGGAGAGATTTCCACTATATATTTTTAAGTGAGAAAAAATATATATGTATGTACATATGTAGCCTCATTCTTGACAATCAAAGAAAATTCCCAACACATATTTTAGTATATAATATCAAATTAGGTATATACACATACATATGTAATATATGTATATATTTGTGAGCATATGAGCATGCAGAAGAGTATGAAATATATGTACAAGTTGTTAACAAATTGTTAACATCATTTTCCTGGCTGAGGGCAGATAGATTTTAAGTACTTAAGAGGCATCTATGAACTTTGATGGGGGAAACCCTGAAGTAATTAAAGGTCATTACCAGTTCCGCAGGGAGGAGGAACTGGAGTTGGATAGAAAAACCTAATATATATTTTTTATGTGTAGTTTTATACAGTTATGTATAATAAAGTGTATAAAGTTCTCACTTAAAGATATTTTGGATATAAATTAAGACAAGATTTACTCACAGTCCTTTGCAGTTTTAAGATGTGTGATGTAAACGTTCTTTTGAGCATGTTATAGAATGACATGATCCAGACAATGACTCCAAAATTATGTGTGTGTGTGTGTTTGTGTGTGTTCATGCTTTTGAATGAACAAGTAGAAAAAAAAAGATGTATAGTTTGCTAAAGACAGACTTACAGACTTCATCCATTTGGTTTGGGAACTGCTTGGGAGAGAGGTATGACCATACTAGGGTGAGATTTCTTAAGCTAACATCACGTATCTTATCTTTGGAGAAATTTTTCCTCTCTATTTTTGAACTTCAGCCAACACTTTTTCAATGAAACCTGTGTTTAAGCAAGAACATTTGGTTTATGTAGTAATATCTGGGAAGTAAAGCAATTCCTGTATTGAACCTTCGTCACAGTGACGAAGACTACACGTAAGAGGAATTCTGGGAAGAGGAGTGATTTCTTCACCTCCTGAACTCTAGTACGTGACCATCATTGAGAGACCTCTCATTCTGGCTAGAATGGCTTGGTTTCTATGGTTCCCCAAGTTGTAAATTTATCAGGTTAGCTCACTAGCCACCAAATGGTCCTTTTAACAAGTTCTGCTGATCATTGAGCTGTATTTCTTCGTCTGCTTTGACTGTCAAAGTGATTATATGTGAGTAAGAGCTCATGGGGAATTGAGGAAAAGGAAGTTTTTTACCTTTTGGAAAGATTGTTCATTCAGTTTTTAAGAAATTGCCAGAAAGTCTCACTGTTTACAAATTTTTCCATTGTGTTCTGTTTAGTTGCCAAGAAAAATCTTGCACCATACCAACTTGTTTTAGTAAAACAAATGGCTCTTTTCACAATACAGCTCAGTGTATTTGTATATTTACATGAGTTTTCCAGCACTGCTTTGGGATGAAAGATTCATCTACATTCGCACATGTTTTGTTTTCCCTTGTGTGTAAGCTTTGACCTCCCAAACTAGCTCCCAGAGAACCCACAGGCCATGGATTAGTTGTAGGCATTTTACTAAGCTCTCAGTTGGATAGAGTTTTTGCTGAGTTTCTTGAAGCAGAGTGTTTTCAGGCAGCTTGATCTAGTTTGAATATCTGGGTGGATTATGAATGAAGGAGTGACTGTGGATTATGCCCATGGGTCCTACCTTGCCAGGAAGACCCTGAAGGTTACTGACACCAGTTGCCCATTATTTAATTTGTGTAGGTTAGCAACCAGCAACTTGCAAAAGACTCCCAAACCTAGTACCACCAGGCAATTCAGCTTGTCTGGACTGGAGGCGAATTTAGTGTTGTGCATGTGGCCTCCTATGCTTCATTAATTATATTTCCTAATAATGGTTGGTCTATAAATAGTGTGGAAAATTTTTCATAGGTTTCTAAGAATTTGTTATTTCTATGGTATATTTCTCCAAGGAGTTGAAAGAAATTTTCATTAGCTGCACACATTTATTTTATTAAAAATGTTTTTTAATTTATTTCTTTTAACTGGAGGCTAATTACTTTATAATATTGTGTTTTTTCCCATACATCAGCATGAATCAGCCACAGGTGTACATGTGTCCCCCCACCCTGAACCTCCCCACCCACTTCCCTCCCCATCCCATCCCTCTGGGTTGTCCCAGTGCACCAGCTTTGAGTGCCCTGCTTTATGCATTGAACTTGGACTGGTCATCTATTTCACATATGGTAATATACATGTTTCAATGCTATTCTCTCAAGTCATCCCACCCTCACCTTCTTCCAGAGTCCAAAAGTCTGTTCTTTACGTCTGTGTCTCTTTTGCTGTCTTGCATAAAGGGTCATCATTGCCATCTTTCTAAATGTGTTAATATACTGTATTGGTGTTTTTCTTTCTGACTTACTTCACTCTGTATAATAGGCTCCAGTTTCATCCATCTTATTAGAATGGACTCAAATGCGTTCTTTTTTTATAGCTGAGTAATATTCCACTGTGTATATGTACCACAGCTTTCTTATCCATTCATCTGCTGATGGACATCTAGGTTGCTTCCATGTTCTGGCTATTATAAACAGTGCTGCGATGAACACTGGGGTACACATGTCTCTTTCAATTCTGGTTTCCTCGGTGTGTATGCCCAGCAGTGGCGGT
>NW_011492847.1:341874-371126 GCF_000754665.1 Bison bison bison | reverse complement strand
GTGGCGGTTCTATTTCCAGTTTTTAAAGGAATCTCCACACTGTTCTCCATAGTGGCTGTACTAGTTTGCATTCCCACCATCTCTTAAGAGTGTTCCCTTTTCTCCACACCCTCTCCAGCATTTATTGTTTGTAGACTTTTTTTCCCTAATATTTTAAGCAAGATAACTTTATTTTATGGTATTTTTTGATGGCAGCCGTTCTGACCACATGAGATGGTACCTCATTGTGGTTTTGATTTGCATTTCTCAGATTCATTAGCCTCACACTTTTAAAGACTTAGTGCTTGCTAGTTGGGTGATCTTGGACAAATCACTGCATTTGCCTAATGTTTGGTTTCCTCCTCTGTAATAAAATAGGCTAATAAAAGCAGTTTCATAAACCCACTGTGAAGCCCAAATGAAATAACATGATAAAACATATAGTATGGTGCCAGGTATACCAGTAGGCCTTCTGTAAATGGGGACTGCTGCTATTATTGTTGGTATTTTGATGATGGTAGGATCATGTAGGTTATTTCTACTTCTATGGATACAGGGATAGATGAGTGAATCTGGATAAAAGGGAAAGAGCACATAGATAGGTTTTTATTCTGACCCTTGATACATGAAAGCGGCCTCTGGAAATGGAAGTGAGAGGTTCTAGAGGCATACTTCAACACTTCTAAATCTCCCAGTGTTTCATTCCCAGCAAGGAGAATTTGGTCATCTTCTGTGATATACTCTAACTTTGGACTGGAACCAATCTTGAAGAAGTTTTGAAAATCTCACTTCTGCATTGTGAAATGAAGCATTATGTTTCTGAGGACTTTACCAAGCATGTCGATATTCACTGGAGCTTCACCACACACCCACTACACTGGTGCTAGGGAAAAGGCCTATACAAGCCACCTGTACCTCCTTAAGATGAAATTTTAGCGTTAACTCAAAATGCTGCCAGTGTTTTGGCCAGTAAAAAATGGTACATGATGTCAGTGAAGGATAGAGTAGCATAAAAGACTCAAAGAGGCATTTAAGACCAGTTGAACTTTTTAATGTCCAGTTTTGTACATGTCCAGTTGGCAAAAAGAGAAAGCAGAAATGGAGGAGGAGCCTCCTCTCAAGGCTTTGCCTCTTGGGATGAAAGTGAAAGGCAGTCACTAGTGATTTTGAAAAATCACCCTGCCGTATCAGAACACCTATCATACACAGGATTCTTGAATAGAACAATTCTGTGACTAGTGAGTTGGTTTTCTAGGTGCCAGCTTCACAGTGCAGAGCCGTAAATCATCCAAAATAATGGAGGACTGCTCTTTTGGGAAAGGGAGGACTTTCCCCCTACTGCTTAATCTGGTGGTGAATTTTCTTCCATAGGTGTGCAAGAAAATATTCTTGAGGTGACAAGAACTAGGTCCAAACTGCACGTGTGATTAGGTGGTGCTACAGTTCATTTGTCATTGTCATGAAATAATAGGATATCAGCTCTCAAGAGGCAAATTATGAATACTTCTGCATGTGGAAAATCCGATGCTGTGGTCCCTGACAGATTAAACTCTCAATAAAGCTATATTTTTTAAGGTTAGCTTTAATATTTAGGAACGTGGGGACTAAAAAGTGCAACAGAGCATCTCAGCCATGGCATATGCATGTTTGCTTTCAGAGTAAAATGAGTCCATCTGTTAGTGACACCAACATCTGTCCTGCAGAGATTGCTACAATCTTCATTTCAAGTACAACTTTCACAGCTCTTCAATCCTACATTCTCCTTCTATAAGCAGTGCTTTTGTTACTTGTGAGTTTATTAATTTACTTAATTAACAGTAATCTGTGACATACCATTAGCAAAGCAAAGGACACAACATAAATTTTATTTAATGAATTTCTTTCTCTAGCTCATTTTCCATCTCCTGAGTTTTCCTTTAATTTTTTTCCATATGTTTTTTATGTTTCTAACTTGCTGTATTTTATAAGTTTCTTTTGAAGCTGCTTTAAATCTTTTCCGGAATAAGTCGTACTACCAACAAACAAATAAAAAATAAATATTCATTTGTAATAATTGGACCACCCAGTTGAAATATGCTGGTAGTTTTTATCCTTGAAAGGGTAATAGCATTGTTGTTATTTCATCATTCCGTCTTCCTTTCTTTGAAACCATTATCCTGTGGCTTTGAAAATTCCCATGGAGGAACAAATAGTCCATTTGCTTCTAGGATTGCCAGCAAACTTGTAAAGAAATTGTATCAGAGGTAACTTGTATAAAAGGAATGAAAATGTGACATTTGCCCCCCTTTTTCTGACTTTCCTGGAGCCCACAGGCTGAGGTCTCCACCAAATCTCCCAAGGTAGTATGATGGTCGAGGAATTAGCTTTTGGGCAAGCTCTTCATCCTTCCATGAGTGATGCCACAGCTCATCATGGCAAATAGGGAGGAGGCCACTGCCAAAATGTGAAACGGGTCACAAAATGATGAAAACAATACACTAGCTTGGTGGATTTCAGCAAATAGCAGAAATTACAACGTGGTCTCACTTTATTAACTCTCTTAACATTCAGTTACATTCAAGAAGAAGAAGGGGAAAAATGATTTAAGCACCAAACGGTGGGGTTATAGAATGAAAATGGAAATTACAGAGGCTTCTCTCAGTTCATCTGCCAAACACCTGTAGAAATTAAATTTCAATGGTGTGTCTGGGTCAGGTGAGAATTGACTGGTTTCTGACAATAGCTTTTGAGATGGGCCATCACTGAGGAGGCAGGACGCAGAAGAGGCTAATATTCATTTCCTATGAAAGGAACTGACGATGTCAAAGTAAATTGGAAAGGATAGAAACCGGGCAGGCATCTGGGGTTCTGGCTCACGCATCAGGAAAATGTTGTGTCTAGTAATCACCCACAATTACAAAAAGCAGAGGAAGGGGGCCTCACTTAACAACAATTGAATTTCAAAAAATTTTGCTGTTGAACCAACATTAGGAGATGGGTTTTCTTTAAAAAATTCTCAATAAAAGTCAAGCATTCACTGAATTCATTATTCTACAGACATCTGCATTTGAAAAATACTTAAAATTCTTCTCATGTCAATGGATTTAAAGGTTATTCACTAGTAATTCTTTGGGTCTTTGAAGTTTTCAGCTAAAGTTTTGGTTTATGACTCAGTGTTACCTTCTGTTATTGACTATCTGTTGCCATCTCTCATGTCAGGAAGCTCCATCTACTGAAACTATTTGCTTAGATATGCCATGCATTCATCTCAAAAGTTATTTTAATATTCCTTGTTTCAACCGGGCTTGTTTGTTTATATTCCTTTTAGCATTTTTATTTGAATTATCATATAAATATGATGGGGGTAATATATGTAGTACAAACTAAATGAAATCTTGAGATATACATTTCTTTTTATTTTTCTTATATTTCTTTCCCCATGAAATTTGCTCTTTCTTTATGCATAATGATAAATGCTTCTAACAATTTTTGAAATATAAGTACAGGCTTTAGAAATTCTCATGTTTAAGGAAACATTCCTTTTGGATTTGGGGGTTGTTTTTGATAGATATTTAAAAGAAGAGTCAATTTATTCTCTAATTTTTGAGCTAAGCTAAGTCACACAACTATTTAGCCCTTATTTGGGATAAAAATAAAGATTTCTTTCCCCTTTCAGAGCCCTCCCTAGGCCCAATGTGAACTGCACACTGTTTAAATACCAGCGAAGTCAGATTTCTGGGAAATCAAAACAGGGAGTCCTTTTCATTAGTGAGACTAGTGATTAATGATATGTTAATTTATTGCTTTCTGATTGAGTGTTGGACTAATTCACTTGTGTGAATGTAGCAAATTAACGATCTCAGTAGTTTCATTCTACGTGGAGAGTCTTGTTGCCTTAATGATGAATGTGGTCTGCTGTTACTGACACCAGTATCTATACTTATCATCACCCTAACTTCCTCAATGGAGATGGAGAAAGGGTTTTTATAAATAGAAGTATTTCATAGATCTTTACCCCTCAGAATGATCCATATGTTCACTAGTGTTCCCCCCAAAAGTTGCAAAGCAATGATGTTTGGGAAAAAAAAAGATTAAAAAAAATTCACTTATGTCTCTTGTACTTTGCTTTTGTATCATCCATCTCAGAGTATTTCTCTTGGTCTGTTTAAATCTCAAGCTGTGGAAACATTGAAATCTCCATGAGTCCTGTAGAAGATGAAAGTATTTAAATAAAACTGTTGTAATTTAGGTGTATGATATTTATACCACTCTATGAATATTGCTTTTACTGTATATTTAAACAATGTATTAAGGATGAGTGAACTGACCTACAGAATGTCAGCTTGACACACACCAGAGGCAGATGGAATGAGGGGCCCGGGCATTATGTTTTTCACTGGAATATTGTACCATTTGCAAAAACACTGCATATTTCACTATTCACACAGTAAATGACCAGTGGTGAACCCTGAGGCAGAAATGATTTAGCAATGTTGTGTAGAAGGTAATACTAAAACTTAATGTAAAGGCCTAAGTCTTACACATTTAGGAATTTCACCTTTGATGTTAAGACTGGAATGAACTGTGGGAGAATGTAGCAAGATTTCAGAACTGTCTTAAATCTATGAGGGTGAAATATTTGATGGTTATATAATGCCAATTCTCTAAAAGAATTAACCTTTATTTTCTTGTAAGACAGACACTTTATGAGGCAGCAACAATTAAAACCTGGCTCTAACAAGTCTATACACATGTGGCTCACATACACATGTGGATAGGGTGCCTTCTTTGAGTCATAAAAAAAAAAAAAACAACCAAAAACCCAACCTTAGAAACTTCTAGAATTGTTTGCCAAAAAATACAGTTTTCAGTCAATTCTTTCTTCATGTCACTTTAGCTATAACTCTTTTTTGAAATGATCAACTGAGATCCTTTTTTTCCTGCTTAACGTGGGAACCAACAGAGAATATTCCTAGGCCTTTCATCAGTTTTTTATTTCATTGAAGGACTGGCTGAAGAGTTCTGTGATGTCCTTTAAGTTAGCATCTGGACTAAGAATGAACAAATGTTAGGTCGGGAGGGAGGAGGGACACAGAAAGCAGAGCTAAGGGTAAGATTGATAATGAGAATTTCAAGGATAAACTGGAGCTTGGAACCTCAGAGTTTATCCCAAGCTGGGTGTTTTTGTTTTTTGTTTTTGGATTTTTTTCGGGTGGACATCTAGAGGTTCAAACTGAGCAGAAGTTTAGGGACATCTGTGGTTAAAGGATGCAGAGATTAGTGTCTGCAGCGGCCTGGTGGGATATGGAAAATGGGTTTGTATTCAGGGATCCCAGACAAGGTTTAGTAATGAGGTTTAAATGAGGCATCTGGACATAGGCAAGAATATGATTTTAACGTGGGGCATTAGCTAAGCATAAGGAAAAAGAAAGGACCCAGGAGATGAGGAACATTTTCCCAAACGCTGAATGGTTAAGTGAATTCATCCAATAACATATTAATCTCAGGACAGGGATGTGCTGTGCTGTGCTAAGTTGCTTCAGTTGTGTCCGACTCTTTGCGACCCCATGGACTATAGCCTGCCAGGCTCCTCTGTCCATGGGATTCTCCAGGCAAGAATACTGGAGTGGGTTGCTGTCCCCTCCTCCAGGACAGGGATAATCTATCTTTTATTGTTTAAAAAGAGTTTTTTTTTCTTGGAGTGAGACTAAATTCTCTGTTGGGACATCTTGTTTTAGTAACTGTCTATTCTTTTCTATACAAGGGAAAAGAGGAATAGAGAGTATGTAGGGGTTGCTGCAACTTGTCCATGAAAAACTTGTACCTAATCAAGGTTGGAGGGTTCAGGGAGAGGACTGAATTTGTTTCACCAGGCCCAAGACTCATCTTCTGGTGTTGATCCCTAAATTTGCTTGGAAGAAGAGATGCTTGTCTGGATTACCTCAGAGTTGAACTCCTACTTTCTTTTGCTTGATCCTCTGTTGGTGGAATATGACCTTGCTTGAAAAGGTAGAACTCACACAAGGAAGCGTGGAAGATGGGTTGAATCATGAGGGACCATGGTAAACTCAGCTTATATGTGTGTTTGTTGAATAATAATGAAAGATCTGTGATATGGGTATAGAGTTTGAGAGATGAGAAATAGATTTGTAGAGACAGTTATATCTTTCACCCCACAGAAAATCATGTTCTAGTCAATAGTAATATTTGATCTGGTCAACAGAAATTTGTTTTATTTTCTCCAGTTTATGGGCCAATATAGAATGGACTTTTGTACTGCTTGTTATATGATAAGTAATGGAGGGATCAAATAAGGGCCTGGGGATGGTAGCATAGGTGTGGTGGAGAAAACTGGTTTGAGAATAAGGAATCCCAGGGATAGATTTGCATGAGATCTAAGTTGTAAGAAGTTGTTGTTGGAAGAAGATTAGAAGGAAGTTTGTTTTGATAGTTGGCATACTAAGAAATACTTCCCTGGTGGCTCAGATGGTAAAGCGTCTGTCTACAATGCGGGAGACCCAGGTTTAATCCTTGGGTTGGGAAGATCCCCTGAAGAAGGAAATGGCAATCCACTCCAGGACTATTGCCTGGAAAATCCCATGGACAGAGGAGCCTGGTAGGCTACAGCCCATGGGGTCGCAAAGAGTCGGACACGACTGAGTGACTTCACTATAAGAAATATGTTAGGGACTAATGTTGTCTCTGCTTTTCACTTTTCTCATGCTCATTTTGTTCACTATAGGTTTTGGAATAATAAATAGTAACTTCTAGAAGGATAAGGAAATCTTGCAGACTAGCAGGGTAAGGTGAAGGGGGATAAGATCTATTAGAAAGCAGTATGTTTAACCAAAAATGAATTCAGAATCATTTTATTTTTAGGAAAATATGCTTAAAAACATGGATAGTGATGATCTTCTTACACAACGATGGACAAAAAGATTTGACAATTTGAAATAAATGGTTTGACAGGGAACTGATGACACCGTGCTCAATGGTGGGAGCAAACACATGACCTGGAGGTGAGGTTTTCTGTTCCAGAATCATCCACTTTCTAGCACAAGATGTTTCAGTTGAGTTAAACTGCACAGTCATTTTATTTCGTGTATTTATCGTTCTGATCTTGGCTAGAAACTGGAGGCCTTTGAAGTACCTTTAATTTTCTTCTATGTGCTTCTTCTGGATGTGGTATTTTTTATGGGTCAGCAGCTATATTAAACATCTTAAAAGGCATCTTCTTTATATCTTTCTTCAGGTGGTTCAGTTGTTTCTCACTAATGTGAATTTTTTTTCTCTTGGCTCTGAATTTTATGACTATTGAATTTCTTTGGTTTTAATATTATTGTTTGCATGATGATCTCTTGGTCCAGAAAGTCAAGAAGGCATTTGTATTTTTAGGGTTTCTTATAATAAAGGAAATCAGTCCTGAGTATTCATTGGAAGGACTGATGCTGAAGCTGAAGCTCCAATACTTTGGCCACCTGATGTGAAGAGTCAACTCATTGGAAAAGACCCTGATGCTGGGAAAGATTGAGGGCAAGAGAGAAGGGGACAACAGAGGATGAAATTGTTGGATGGCACCACCAACTCAATGGACATGAGTTTGAGCAAGCTTTGGGGGTTGGTGATGGACAGGGAAGCCTGCAGTCCATGGGATTGCAAAGAGTCAGACATGACTGAGTGACTGAACTGAACTGATAATACAATTGGGCTTCCCTGGTGGCTCAGTGGTAAAAATTATGTCTTCCAATGAAGATGATGCGGGTTCAGTCCCTGGGTTGAGAAGATCCCCTGGAGAAGGAAATGGCAACCCACTCCAGTATTTTAGCCTGGGAAATCCTGTGGAAACAGGAGTCTGACAGGCTACAGTCCATGGGGTCACAAAAGAGTCAAACTTCGCCACTAAGCAACAAAAACAGCTACAACACAACACAGTTGCCTTGGTTGAAAGCAAAGATGGTCATGGGTTACTTGAGGCCTAATTCAAATATGTGAAGCAGTGGGCATCAAATTTAGTTCAGCAATGCTTTGACATTGTGTCCCGTTTCTACCTTTTTGATTCTCTTCTGGAAACTTATTTCTGACTTCAAACTTCATTGGTTTCCCTAATGGGTCTAACACGGACAAAGTATCTGGTATACACAGGCCCAATGACCAAAAACATGGGAAAGTTCCTTGTGATAGGAGTAAGATCAAATATAATAGCAGGTTTCACAGTGTGTTAGAAACTAGTGAACAAGAATAAGGATAATCTAAGAAAAGAGATCTTTGCCAAGAAACCAAAAGTATAGGATGGTAAGAAAAAGCTCAAGACAAATCGGTGTGCTAAGAAATAATCTGAGTACTATTTCTAACAAAGATTTACCTAGAGAAGTATAATATGTGAACCAAAGAAATTGGCTTTAATCTCAGTTGCCACAAAGGAACACCCATATATGTGCCTACCTTTACCATTCCTATATTAAAATGTTAACATATAGAAGTGATTGGAAGAACTGACATAATTATGTCCAAGATGAGTGAGCCTGTATAACCTTTCTAAAGGAGGTACGAGGAAAGAAAGTCTGCATCAAGTCAAAACAGTTGTAAAGAAGGAAGAAGTGATGTGATTTCAGAGAAATATATAAAACCAAACTCACATGATCAGAAAATTCTTGAGTACTAGTCTTGCTTTCCCTGCTGACTGACCTAATTTTAGTAGGTAGTAAGTCATTAACTGAATATGCATATTGCCTCATTTATTTCTAATTGACATCACTAACTGAAAGAAACCATAGTGTAGAAGAAATTCATTCTCCTGGAGTCTCCTCTGGAGGCTGGCTGATATTGGAGCAGTCCAAAAAGTCTAGTGGGTTGGGCCTGTCCTAAATGTGAACTGAAAGAGGGACTCAATAATGTCCTGGATGTTTATACTGACTTAGAAAGATGATGCTCTTTCAAAATTTCACTGTTGGGTTCCATATTACATTTGACTTGCTTCATTACCATGCTACTGTCTGTACAATATGAGTGACATCTCCAGATGTGATCTTTTAAAGATTCTGGGGTCCAGTTTCAATCACTTGATTTCTTTAGTTGTTTTGAACCTATAATTACATGGTTGGTGGTTTTGCCATATTTGCTCATGGGATTTCAATGTTCCATGTAATTCAATCTGGAACTTCTACTTTATAAACTTTCTTAAGCACTTTTATCCTCAGACCAAGGAGTGATAATACACTAGTGGGTGGGAAATCACACATTATTGGCTGAGTCTCTACATAGCACATCTGGGAAAAATCCGCCCAAGAGGAAAGCCCAGTACTTTAGCTCTATAAATAGTGCTTTAGCAGAATGTCCTTTCTTCTTGTTTACCACTTCTTAAAGTGAATCTATGGATTGCATACGGAAACTGAAATTCTCTCTTGGAAAAGTATCTGGGGTGACTTACATCACTAAGGGGAGCCAAGGAATTTTCCAGTCCTTGAAATCCTGAAGCCCCTGGTGACTCTTCTTCAGAGGTCCCACACTTAATATTTCAAGAGAATTCTCTCCCAAGTCACTTGGCCTTTCATTTTCTATGACTTTTATCTGAGTGGCCACTTTTCTTATTCTTAGTCCCTTCATTAATACTACCCACTTCATCCAAAATCAGGGAAGAAATGAAAAAGCTTTTTGTTCCTATTTCTACCTCTCTCTTTAGTTCTTAGTTACATCATTGTTCAGTCACTTAGTTGTGCACAACTGTTTGTGACCCCATGGACTGCACCGTGCCAGGCTTCCCTGTCCTTCACCATCTCCAGAGTTTGCTCAAACTCATGTCCATTGTGTCGGTGATGCCATCCAGTCATCTTGTCCTCTGTTGTCTCCTTCTCCTCCTGCCTTCAATCTTTCCCAGCATCAAGGTCTTTTCCAATGTTGGCTCTTCGCATCTGGAGGCCAAAGTATTGGAGCTTCAGCTTCATCATCAGTCCTTCCAATGAAAATTCAGGATTGATTTACTTTAGAATTGACTGGTTTGATCTCCTTGCAGCCCAAGGGGCTCTCAAGAGTCTTCTCCATCACTAAAGTTCAAAAGCATCAATTCTTTGGCACTCAGCTTTTTTTATGGTTCAACTCTCACATCCATACATGACTACTGGAAAAACCATAGTTTTGACTATGCAGACCTTTGTTGGCAAAGTAATGTCTCTGTTTTTAATATGCTGTCTAGGTTAGACATAGCTTTTCTTCCAAGGAGCAAGCGTTTTTTAATTTCATGACTGCAGTCATTTCTGCAGTGATTTTGGAGCCCAAGAAAATAAAGTCTGTCACTGTTTCCATCATTTCCCCATCTATTTGCCATGAAGTGATGGG
Source organism: Bison bison bison (assembly GCF_000754665.1). Lineage (NCBI taxonomy): Eukaryota > Metazoa > Chordata > Mammalia > Artiodactyla > Bovidae > Bison > Bison bison. The sequence goes on along the minus strand of NW_011492847.1, from coordinate 360,836 downwards.
GCTGAATGCCATGATCTTAGTTTTTTGAATGTTGAGTGAAAAAGCTGGGTTTTTCACTCTTCTGTTTCACCTTCATCAAGAGGCTCTTTAGTTCCTCTTCACTTTCTGCTGTAAGGGTAGATGATTAGCTAGATTTATATCCCTAATCTCTAGCATAGTGTCTGGAATTGTAGACTATTGGGACAACCTAGCAATTCGAAAATCATCACCCAGTTTGCATTTAGCTGTTATTTTCTTGAAGAGCAGATATTGCCTTTGACGGGCAACATTGAAAAGGAAATCGTAAAGAATTGAGCACCAAAACCATAACACCCCTAATCAAAACCTACTGTTTTCATCTCAGAAATGTATTCATTACAATAAATTGTGACTGTCAAATATTTGATTTTCAAACCCCTCTGCATTTATCATTTGGAATTTTACTGTAAGGAAGAACCCTCCACATGTTCCTAGTCACTTGTATGTTTATTATCAGTATTGACTCATGAATTCATATTTTATTCAATAGGCTGCGAGTTATTTAGTTTTATTTCTTTTCATGCTCAAATGATCATAAATTTGGCTAGTTGGAGCCCTTTCAAAATGGTTCCTGTGTCCTTTTGATATGCTCTCATCATTTTTTTGGAGCACTTACTTTTTCATCTGACAAGACATTTCAGGCTCATATTAAACTTTCCCCAATAGCCCTGCAATCAGTCTTTTCTGCTAGGATTTCCATTTCCTTAGTAAGGAATGGCATCTAGAAAATATGATGGGGCACTAAACTGTGCTGCTCATTGCTTCTTGGGTTTACTTTTTCTAAGCTCTTTTCTCTCACAGTCTAGCAAGTAAAATGAATTGAAATTGCCAAGAATTTGAATATGTATTAATCTGGTGAAAGGAGAATAGTATCTCAGTGTAGTTTTAAAAAATTTCTTTAATTGGAAGAAAATTGCTTTACAATGTTGTGTTGGTTTCTGCCATACAGTAACACAATTCAGCTATAATTATATATATATTGGCCCCTGTGCAGTGCTGGAGTGGCGAGCAGCCAAGAGGAGATACCCCACGTTCATGGTCAGTAGCGACAGCCGTGAGGAGAAACCCCACGTCCCAGGTAAGGAGCAGAGGTTGCATTTTGCTGGAGCAGCCGGGAAGAGATACCCCATGTCCAAGGTAAGAGAAACCCCAGTAAGATGGTAGGTGCTGAGAGAAGGCATCAGCGGGCAGACTGACTGAAAACCACAATCACGGAAAACTAACCAATCTAATCACATGGACCATAGCCTTGTCTAACTCAATGGAACTAAGTCATGCCATGTAGGGCCACCCAAGATGGATGGATCATGGTGGAGAGTTCTGACAAAATGTGGTCCACTAGAGAAGGCAATGGAAAACCACTTCAGTATTCTTGCCTTGAGAACCCCATGAATAGTATGAAAAGGCAAAAAGATAGGACACTGAAAGATGAACTCCCCAGGTAGGTAGGTGCCCAATATGGACTGGAGATTAGTGGAGAAATAACTCCAGGATGAATGAAGAGACGGAGCCAAAGCAAAAACAATATCCAGTTGTGAATGTGACTGGCGATGGAAGCAAGATCTGATGCTGTAAAGAGCAATATTGCATAGGATTCTGGAATGTTAGGTCCATGAATCAAGGCAAATTGGAAGTGGCCAAACAGGAGATGGCAAGAGTTAACATTGACATTTTAGGAATCAGCGAACTACAATGGACTGGAATGGGTGAATTTAACTCAGATGACCATTATATCTACTACTGTGGGCAAGAATCCCGTAGAAGAAATGGAGTAGCCATCATAGTCAACAAGAATCCAAAATGCAGTACTTGAATACAATCTCAAAAATGACAGAATGATCTCTGTTCATTTCCAAGGCAAACCATTCAATATCACAGTATTTGAAGTCTATGCCATGACCTGTAACACTGAAGAAGCTGAAGTTGGACGGTTCTATGAAGACCTACAAGACCTTCTAGAACTAACACCCAAGAAAGATGTCCTTTTCATTAGAATGGACTGGAATGCAGAAGTAGGAAGTCAAGAAACACCTGGAGTAAAAGGCAAATTTTGCCTTGGAATACAGAATGAAGCAGGGCAAAGGCTAATAGAGTTTTGCCAAGAGAATGCACTGGTCATAGCAAACACCCTCTTCCAACAACACAAGAGAGGACTGTACATATGGACATCACCAGATGGTCAACACCAAAATCAGATTGATTATATTCTTTGCAGTCAAAGATGGAGAAGCTCTATACAGTCAGCAAAAACAAGACTGGAGCTGACTGTGACTCAGATCATGAACTCCTTATTTCCAAATTCAGACTTAAATTGAAGAAAGTAGGGAAAACCACTAGACCATTCAGGTATGACCTAAATCAAATCCCTTCTGATTATACAGTGGAAGTGAGAAATAGATTTATGGGACTAGATTTGATAGACAGAGTGCCTGATGAACTATGGAGATTCGTGACATTGTACAGGAGACAGGGATCAAGACCATCCCCAAGAAAATGAAATGCAAAAAACCAAAATGGCTGTCTGAGGAGGCCTTACGAATGCTATGAAAAGAAGAGAAGTGAAAGGCAAAGGAGAAAATGAAAGATAAATCCATTTGAATACAGAGTTCCAAAAATAGCAAGGAGAGAGAAGAAAGTCTTCCTCAGTGATCAGTACAAAGAAATAAGAAGAAAACAATAGAATGAGAAAGACTAGAGAGTTCTTCAAGAGAATTAGAGATACCAAGGGAACACTTCATGCAAAGATGGGCTCGATAAAGGACAGAAATGATATGGACCTAAGAGAAACAGAAGACATTAAGAAGAGGTGGCAAGAATACGCAGAAGGACTGTACAAAAAAGATCTTCATGACCTAGATAACGACAATGATGCAATCACTCACCTAGAGTCAGACATCCTGGAATGTGAAGTCAAGCGGGCCTTAGGAAGCATCACTATGAACAAAGCTATTGGAGGTGATGGAATTCCAGTTGAGATATTTCAAATTCTAAAAGATGATGTTGTAGAAGTGCTGGACTCAATATGCCAGCAAATTTGGAAAACTCAGCAGTGGTCACAGGACTGGAAAAAGTCAGTTTTCATTCCATTGCCTAAGAAAGGCAATGCCAAAGAATGCTCAAACTACCGCACAATTGCCCTCATCTCACATGCTAGTAATTAATGCTCAAAATTCTCCAAGCCAGGCTTCAACAATACGTGAACCGTGAACTTCCAGATGTTCAAGCTGGTTTTAGAAAAGGCAGAGGAACCGGAGATCAGATTGCCAACATCCGCTGGATCATCGAAAAAGCAAGAGTTCCCGAAAAACATCTATTTCTGCTTTATTGACAATGCCAAAGCCTTTGACTGTGTGGATCACAATAAACTGTGGAAAATTCTGAAAGAGGTGTGAATATCTGACAGGGAATACCCTGCCTCTTGAGAAATCTGTATGCAGGTCAGGAAGCAACAGTTAGAACTGTACATGGAACAATAGACTGGTTCCAAATAGGAAAAGGAGTACATCAAGGCTGTATATTGTTACCCTGCTTATTTAACTTATATGCAGAGTACATCATGAGAAATGCTGGGCTGGATGAAGCACAAGCTGGAATCAAGATTGCCAGGAGAAGTATCAATAACCTCAGATATGCAGATGACACCAACCTTATGGTAGAAAGTGAAGAGGAACTAAAGAGCCTCTTGATGAAAGTGAAGGAGGAGAGTGAAAATGTTGGCCTAAAACTCAACATTCAGAAAACTAAGATTATGGCATCCAGTCCCATCACTTCATGGCCAATAGATGGGGAAAAAGTGGAAATAGTGTATGACTTTATTTTGGGGGGCTCCAAAATCACTGCAGATGGTGACTGAAGCCATGAAATTAAAAGACACTTACTCCTTCGAAGAAAAGTTATGACCAACCTAGACAGCCTATTAAAAAGCAGAGACATTGCTTTGCCAACAAAGGTCTGTCTAGTCAAAGCTATGGTTTTTCCAGTGGTCATGTAGGGACGTGAGAGTTGGACTATAAAGAAAGCTGAGCACCTAAGAATTGATGGTTTTGAACTGTATGTTGGAGCACACTCTTGAGAGTCCCTTGGACTGCAAAGAGATCCAACCAGTCCATCCTAAAGGATATTAGTCCTGGGTGTTCATTGGAAGGAATGATGTTGAAGTTGAAACTCCAATACTTTGGCTACCTGATACGAAGAGCTGACTCATTTGCAAAGACTCTGATGCTGGGAAAGATTGAAGGCAGGAGGAGAAGGGGAAGACAGAGGATGAGATGGTTTGATGGCATCACTGACTCAATGGACATGAGTTTGGGTAAATTCCGGGAGTTGGTGATGGACTGCTTCGGTCCATGGGGTCACAAGAGTTGGACATGACTGAGCAACTAAACTGAACTGATACCTATATTGCCTCCCACTTGAGACTCCCCCCACTCCCCTAATCCCACCCTTTGGTCATTACAGTGCATACATTTAACTTACATTTTTCTTATTATAATGAACTTGAACATGTTTTCATATACTTTTGTTGTTCAGTCATTCAGTTGTGTCTGACTCTCTGTGACCCCATGGACTATAGCACCCCAGGCTTCCCTGTCCATCACCAACTCCTGGAGCCTGCTCAAACTCATGTCCATTGAGTCAGTGATGCCCTCCAAGCATCTTGTCTCTGTCATCCCCTTCTCTTCCTGCCTTCAATCTTTCCCAGCATCAGGGTGTTTTTTAATGAATCAGCTCTTTACACCAGGTGGCCAAAGAATTGGAGTTTCAGCTTCAGCATCAGTCCTAATGAACATTCAGGATTGATTTCCTTAAGGATTTACTCGTTGAATCTCCTCACAGTCCAAGGGAGTCTCAAGAGTCTTCTCTAACACCACAGTTCAAGAACATCAATTCTTGAGCATTCAGCCTTCTTCATGGTCCAACTCTTGCATTCATACATGACTACTGGAAAAACCATAGCTTTGACTATATACTTAAGGACTATTATATCTTTCATGTGCTTAAGGAGTATTACACCTTTCATACCATTTTTTTTTGCTAAATTTTCTATTTTTTTGCCTATTTTCTATTATATTTGCTTCTCAGTTTGAAACTTAATAACTTTAGAAACAATTAACTCCTTTTTTGCCTTCAACTATGCTGTGCAAAAGGTTCAAATTTACTAATCATTCCTTTATTATATATTATAATTCTGATGCCAAATTCATAGGTCTCTGTGTGTAAGATGGGATGTTTCCCTACATACCAAGCAATTCTCTGGCACCAGCTCAGCTGCCTTTCTTACATTTCATCCTAATTCTGATACTTCTGCCCAGAGATAGCGTCATACCTCATATTTTAAGTATTCAGTCCTACACAATCCCCAATCCTGTTCCTGCCTCCCCTCCTGATGTCAACTGTTAGTCCAGGTTGCCTCCTGGGCTTCCTAATGGGCTAAAGATTGGAGGATCCAAAGACCTGCTCCTTGAGTTTGATTAATTTCCTGGAGAGGCTCAGGAACTCAGAAAAAGATTTACTATTAAATTATCAATGTTATTATAAAAGAATATAACTCAGGAATGTGTGCAGTTAATCGCTCAGTCATGTCCAGTTCTTTGTGACCCCATGGACTGTATCTAGCCCGCCAGTCTCCTCTGTCCATGGGATTCTCCAGGCAAGAATGCTGGAGTGGGTTGCCCTGCTCTGCAGAACAGCCAGATAGAAAAGAAGCACAGGGCAAGTTATGGAGAAAGGGGTGCAGAGCTTCCATTCTCTTAGAGCACAACATTCTCCCCTATGTCCCTCTCCCCCTTCTTTTTTTTTAAATGAAGGCTTTATTACAGGTGTGTTGTCCAATCATTGACCACTGGAGATTGTTCTCAGGCTCTGGTCCCTCTCCCCTCCTCAGAGGTCAGGGAGTAGGGCTGAAAGTTCTAAATCTCTAATCACAGAGTTGGTTCTCCTGGCAACCAGCCCTCATCTTTAGGTCTCAAAGTGGCCTTTTTAACATAACAAAAGACACCTTTGTGGTACTCCTTGCTTAGGAAATTCCAGGGGTTTTAGGTGCTCTGTGCCAGAAACAGGGATGAAGACCAAACCTATATTTCTTATTGTAAATCACTGTTGTAGCACCCGTTCTGGGAAAGAAACTCACTCAGAAGGACAATATAGGTAGTGGAGTGCAGTTTATTACATTGGCGGGTCCAAGGCAGAGTCTGCTCTTAGCCAAGGACCCTGAGCAGTTTTTGTGTAAACCTTATATACCCTAAGTGTACGTGCCCAAAGCCACCTCCCCAAATTCCCTGAAACTAGTCTGAACAAAAGATACAAAAGATACAATCAAAGTTAACCCGTGATTCATATGCCTTAAGCCTAGGTAGTTAACAGTGGACAATTATTAATAGGCCTGTGGTCATACTGCAATAAGCATAATAGAATTTATGACTCTATTCGGTTACACAGATGATTAGGGTATCCTTTTAGGCAATGGAGAGTCTAGGTATGAGCCCTGGGGCTCTTCCATCCGGGGTGTCTGGTTTTCCACTTGGTATGTTGTTTCCATAGATCCTGGACATATAGCTCAAAGTCCACAGTCCGGCCCAAGATGGAGTCCTGCTTTCAAGATGGAGCCTGTTCTGTCTGTTTCCTCCTTCATCACAATGTCACAATATGGATTTCGAATCATAGATTACAGAGTAATTCATCCATATTTTCTTTAAGTACTTGCATGGCTTTATTTATTTACATTTCAATTCCAGTTCGATTGGTAGTTTGTTCACATATTTGTTGTTAGGAATTGATCTAAATACATCTTTATTCCAAATGGCTATGCAATTGTCCAGTATTGCTTATTAAAAATGCCACTTTGTCCTCGTCATCTGAGATATCTCCTTTACATATACCAGATTTCCACACACAGTTACATATGTTTTTGGATTTTCTGCTGTATTCCATTGATCAGTTTGTTTGTTTATGTGGCAATATTACACAGTTTTACATACAGGTATCATAGTCGAATTTTATCTCTTAGATGAGGACACAAAGTGTCTTTTCCCAAACCATGCAGAGGCAGAACCAGGGATGGAACCTGGTTTTCTTGACTTACAACATAGTTCTTGTCCTTTTCTGTTGTGTTGCTCTCATCTGTCTCCTCCACTGTCTTTGGTGAGAGTGAAAAATCTATTTGCAAGGAAGAGACTGCTTTGCCCATAAAAGAACAGGCAAGGAATTATGCTCTTCTCAGAACGGATTTGTAGCAAGAGTCATGGGGCAAACGCTTTTTGGGAGAATGTGAAGAAATATTCCGCCACATGGATGGCTCCATGTAGAGAGTAGGACCTGGGAAGGTGTAGAGTGAGTAGTAGAGAGATTGTCTAAGAGGAAGCTGAGAAGCTGAGGGGTTAAGTGATATGACCAAGGTCACTCAGTACACAAATGACAGAGCTGTGGTTTAACACAGATGCCCTGATAGCCCTCCCAGCTCCTTGGCAATGATTTATCAGACACTTTTTTGAATAACCGCTTCTTTTAAGCTGCTGTCCATTTGTGCGTACATTAAAATTTGACCTTGTTATATGATGTCTGGCACAAAAAGTTATTGGTAGCCTGCCTGTACCCCACTTAAGTTCCTGCTGAAGTTTTAACCCAACGAATGAAAAAAATTGTTGGATGGGCTTGGAGAGACAATTCTTCTTATAAATAGTGCTAAAACTCCTTTTTTATATGGACCTGTTCAGTGAAAATCTAAACAACAAAGACATTTGATTTACTGCAGGCATTAGGTTGGAGTGTTAAGTGGTTGTTTTAATTGCAGAGTTTTTATAAAAGAGCTGCTTTCACCATATAGTTGATTACAGTTTAAAAACAGAGACATATGATTTATTATAAACAGTGTTTTTGAGAACTAAACTTTTTTGAAGAACTAAAAATATGTATTTCAAAAATTTTCGACTCTAGGAGGTGTGGGGACTGTTTTCTTTCCCTCCTTTGGAAATGGTATGTGGCTGTTGAGTTTTAAGTAGTCAGAGAGTCTTCTTTGGTGGTATCAAAGAGTAAGAGACAGGAAATGGGAATCTCTGGGTTCTTTGTTTGGCTAAAGACTTGGCTCAGGCAAACTGGGTAAGTAATCTGCATGCTTCCCTGGTGGCTCAAACAGTAAAGAATCTGCCTGCAATGCAGGGGACCCAGGTTCGATCCCTGTTTTGGGAAGATCCCCTGGAGGAGGGAATGGCGACCCACTCCAGTATTCTTGCCTAGAGAATCCTCATGGACAGAAGAGCCTGGCCGGCTACAGTCCATGGGGTTACAAAGAGTTGGACACGACTGAGAAACTAACATTTTCACTTCAACCTGCATGCAGCATGGACTTGGTTTGGCTGGCGCACTCTTCAATTATAGGCTACCTCTAAATACTCAGCCTCTCCCTACCAGTCTCACCACATCCTCTCTCAATCTTAGCTCAAAACAGGAACATAATTGATCAGAGTGGCAGCAGAGGCATACTCACACTATTAAAAGGTGTACTCTCTTACACTCACCATAAAACTCTGTGACCTCTGGGAATGCCAATGCCCCGTATAAAAAGTCTCTCCCTCTCCCAGGGTTTGTTGTATGGCTTTCTCCAGCAGTTACAAAATACTGAGGATGCCTCAAGATAGCGTGCTTTCCATCCAAAATCATGATTCATGAATCCCTTTGTTGTATACTAACGTGCAGACTGGGAGAAGGAAAGAAGAAGCAGGCAGGGAAAACCCATTTTGGGGTTTGTCAGTTTAAGACTTAGGTTCTGAGTTATTCCAAGAATGCCACTGAAATTTGGCTTATCATCCTATCATTTTCAGAAATATAAGCAAGAGCTCAACAAATCAGAGTAAGGAAAAGGAGACCATCTCAGGGAACCTCAGAGGGTAACAGAAGCAGATGAAGGTAATGTGGGATTCCAGCACAATTTTGTTATCATGTACTACAAATATCCATTTACTTAGTAAATGTCTAATTATGTCTTTTGAGGAAAACAGAATTCTATCCTGCAAAGGCTGGCTCTGATATTGTTACTCGTAGCACGGTGTTAGTCCAGTCTCTTTCCATATTTGGTGAGACTTGTCAGTTTATTTATTCATTCAGAAATATGAGAAGAAGGATGATCCAAGTCACACTAGACAAAAGAAAGGCATTTCATTACTAAAGGCAAGGGCAGGGTTTTAGTACCGGTTTGCCATGATCTGATGTGACATTAGGCAAATTATTTAACCTCGTTAGACTGAGATTTCCTCATTAGTAAATATGTTGCTGCTGATGCTGATCTGACATTCTGCAACTGTTGACTATTGCCTTCCTTTCACCAGAAAAGACTTCCAGGTAGCTAACTCCAAAACATGTACTTTTAGTTCTATATACCAGGGTACCAGCTCTGTAACAATGTGTTGTCAAATAAGACATTTTATTAGATTCAACAAATATATATTTGACTTAAAAATCTTACTTTAATATCAAATCAGTCTTTGTAGAGTTCTCTGGCTCTATTCAAAAGATTACTGATGTGTATGGCAATCTATGAATGAGTAAGGTATGGTTCCTGCTTATAAAAGGCTTATAGAAGTATAGAGGACTTAAGGCATTTATTTGAATAACTATAATATGATGGTGTTAAGTGCTACTAACTGCCTGCTCCTCATACACTAGGAATTTACCTAGGGAGATTTCTGCCTTTTCTTCCCCCTTCTCCTTCCAGGCTGATAGTCTTTCCAAAGTCCCTGAGAGAGACAGGGAGAGAGAGAGTGAGGGAGAGAGAGAGAGGGAGAGAGAGAAAGAAAGGGAATTCAGAGATCTTCTTAAGAATAAGGCTCTGACCAAGGAAGCATATGCATAACCTAGTGAATTAGGTACAAAACATACCTCAGTGTCACAAAAGGTGAATCTAAGCCCTAGTTTCTTTAATGAATAATCTGAAAAAAGTATTAATAAGTTTCCAATAATCACAAATTTTAAGAATTATTTCTCACTAGAAAATAAGTCTGATCTTGTATGCAGGAGAAATAAGGAGATAAGAATATTTTTCTTTTTCTGTGTGGGGCAATGTAAAGACCATGTAGTTTTATAGCCAGAAACTCCAGATTTTTGAATCTAGGGAATTCCCTGGCCATCTAGTAGTTAGGACTTTTCACTCTCACTGCCTGTGTGGGGTGTGGTGAAAACAAAAAAATAAACACACCAAACCCATCGCCCTCAAAACAACAAACACACAGATTTTTGAATCTGGACACTTTATTGCTTGCCACTTTATTTATTGCTTGACACTTTATTACACAATAAAATTGTGTAATTTTATTTTATAGAAAATCAGAGAGAACAGTACTTGCCTCATAGAATTGCACAGTTTGAAAGTAAATGATATTCCATAAAGGTTTGTTTATTCCTTTTGTAGTCAAGGATATGAACAATAATATATATATTTATTTACCTGGTTTATAAGGATGGTTGTCTATTTTCCATTGAGGAAGTTCCCCTCACTGTCATGTTGACTAAAATGTAGAGAGTTAGTCTTTCCTTCTTTCTTTCCTCCTTCCCTTCATCCCTTCTTTCTTTTGTCTTTTTTTCTCCCTTTCTTTCTTTCGGTTTTGTAAAATAAACCTTATTTAATTGAAGTCTATTCCTGGAGTTACCAGCTCTTTTTTAAAATCCACTTTAGGCTGATAATTTCTAATGTTTACAATTTTTCTTTTATTTTTCATGCCAACTTAAAGGTTACTTTCCACTTACAGTTATTACAAAATGTTGGCTGTATCCCCCACATTGTACAGTACATCCTTGAGCCTATGTTGTACCCAATAGTTTGTGTCACCCAGTCATTGTTCTCTATTTTTAAGAAAATTTATTGGCTAAACCCTCAAAAGTTTAAGTAGATAGAATCCATTGGGATGAGGAATGAAACTTCTGATTCATTTTACATCTGGCATTTTACCAATAGATAGTCAGAACATGAGGACTTTGGTTGTGATTTATCATCTCTCAGATGCAACATCTATGCTAAAAGCTCAATTTTTGTCTTCATTTTGCACAGATGCCTTCCAATGGTATTTTCTGAGCAAGGCAAGGGCATGTAGTCTTTACACGTTAATGTCATGAGTGTTTAAGCTAGCAAAGCTTCTCTTCCCTATATCTCCATTCCTCCCCATTCTTCTCCATTAACAACTTGTGCACAAGTCAGATTATATATCTTCTTGCACGTGACTCTGAATAGATATCCATACTCTTGTTCTGTTGACATCTGAGGGAGAATTCCACTGTATAAGAGAGCCATCTGGATCATGAGAACATGGCCTGTAACATACTCACTCCATCGTTTTATCATAGTAAAAGGAGATAGATACCAAAGGAGATTATTACAGCTCTTTTCTTGGAGATGTTTAACTTTTTGTTATCATTAGGGACGGTTTGACTTGGGTACATTATATGTGGCCATGTGACATCTGGAGACTTATTTCAATGCTACTAACTCTATTTCTCGGATGTTGGTGTTGTGGTTTTGCTGATCCTGTAATCAGGAGCAGTGTACCAAGGACAAGGGGTTCAAATCCCACGCCTTCTTCACCCCCATGCACCCTCTGGTTGAAACACATTGAATAGAGAAGAACTGGGTGGGGAGCAAATGGCAGCGAGCTAGTGGGAGTAGAGGCGGTGTACACACAGACTCATGTCAGGGGTTGAAATGAGTCTCCATGGGATATCATTTTTTAAGTGATTTGAATTAATTGCTCCTCAAATTATTTCCTTTCAAGGCAGAGAATTATCTGCAACCCTATGCAATAGCAATGAGCGTGAGTCTTTTCACACAGCAGAGATACATGGTTTTTGTTCAGTTGAGTTTGGAAATAAATATTTCATGAATTTCTATTGTAGTTCACATCAGTGGCCTTAATCTTAATACATTACATGGTCAATCTTAATACATTACAAAATTAGCAATGCATAAAATAGCTAGGCATAACAATATTAGATTCAATAAACAAAGTCAGATTAAGCAGGGCAGTTGGATCAGGACAGTGTACAGGGCAGGAGTTGGGGATGTGGTGAGGAGAACACCAACCAGATTTAATGTGTGAGACTCAGGAAAAAGTCAGCTGAATTACTATGATACATCAGTTGAGCTTACTTTTTAGATTATAAAGTATAAATATTTAATTATCTCTTTAAAATGTTGTAAAAACAAAATGGGTTTTCAGAAAGTTTGTAAAATAAAGCATACTGTTATGGAAAAATGATTAATTGTTATGTCAGCTACCTAGATATTAAATTTGGGCAAGTTCCCAAGGCTGTGCCAAGATGAAATCTCTAGATTTCAGTTTGTCTGTAAAATAAGAGGTTAGTTTAGATGTTTTGTAAGGTCTATTTTATTATATAGTTGTACGTTTGTATAATAATTAATGAATTCAACATTCAATATTTATTTAAGGCCATGGTGATCCCATAGTTACCCTGGGTGCTGTGGAGCCAGAGATAAACAAGACAGTAATCCTTCCTAAGATCATGGCGTCCAGTCCCATCACTTTATGGCAAATATATGGGGAAATAATGGAAACAGTGACAGACTTTATTTTTTGGGGGCTCCAAAATCACTGCAGTTGGTGACTGCAGCCATAAAATTAAAAGATGCTTGCTCCTTGGAAGAAATGCTATGACCAATCTAGGCAGCATATTAAAAAGCAGAGACATTACTTTGCTAACAAAGGTCCATCTAGTCAAAGCTATGGTTTTTTCAGTAGTCATGTATGGATGTGAGAGTTGGACTATAAAGAAAGTTGAGCACCAAAGATTTGATGCTTTTGAACTGTGGTGTTGGAGAAGACTCATGAGAGTCCTTTGGACTGCAAGGAGATCCAACCAGTCAATCCTAAAGGAAATCAGTCCTGAATACTCATTGGAAGGACTGAAGCTCCAACACTTTGGCCACCTGATGTGAACTGACTCATGGGAAAAGACCCTGATGAAGGATTGAAGGTGGGAGGAGAAGGGGATGACAGAGGATGAGATGGTTGATTGGCATCACCGACTCAATGGATATGAGTTTGAGCAAGCTTTGGGAGTTGGTAATGGACAGGGAAGCCTGGTGTGCTGGAGTCAATGGGGTCGCAAAGAGTTGCACATGACTGAGTGACTGAACTGAACTGAATCTTTCCTAACAGGCCTGCAGACATGTCTCCTCTGTATCTACTCATGTTCTAAAGTGCTTGTTTAGAATTATCTTTTTGTCATTACTATACTAAGAGTCACATGGGATATGTTATTGGAAGTGTTTCTGGATTCATGCAACAGGGCATTAGTTGAACAGTGATTAGTGACAGAATGCTCTGATGGAATGCCAACTATGGGGACACAGGTTTTCTTGGCCTTCAGGATACTAAAGAAGCATCAGAACATTACCAGTATCTTAGATGAATTTTTTATTTTTGTCCTTTCCTGGCTATAGATTCCATATCATTCTGGTGAAATTTAAGAGTAAAGTATTTTGGAAACAGTGTTATCTCACTGTCCCAAATAGTTTCTTGCTCAATCTTGAGACTTAGGAGTCTGCTGTGTTGTTGGAGATGGTGCTGGGAAGAGGAGGGAACAGTTACATCTGTTAAAAGGAATGAGCCTGGGGAGGAAACAAATTGATAAAGATAGGCTCAGAAGATTAGTACCAGTTTCTGTGGAGGCAAAGCTTGAAGCGAGTGAAGTTGAGGTGGATGTGGGTTAGCAGAAAGTGACAGGTTTACTGCATTTCTGCTTTTCAGAGTATTAAAAGTGGGGAAACTCCTTGAAGAGTAAAAGAGATTAAACTTTAGGAAAAAAAGGAAATATCATAATGAATTTAGCAGTAAGGATTTATGGAATAAATTATAGAATGAAAATATGCTAAACAACAGTTTTAAATAAATTAGTGTATAGTAAGTAAAAAGTGGGATCTTGAGGAAAATCAGAAACAATGAAATGTGTTTTAGAGAAGATGATTTTGTTTTAGGATTCTGTTTTTGTTGCAGATAAGCTATATGGGCCTCAGGCCTGATTCAAATTCTCATGTTTTCTTGAACTGGTTTTCACTGTTGGGTTTACAACAGTTTACATTTTAATATATAGTATGTATTAGGTTGGGTTTCCCTGGTAGCTCAGTTGGTAAAGAATCTGCCTGCAATGCAGGAGACCCCAGTTTGATTCCTGGGTTGGGAAGATCTGCGGGAGAAGGGATAGACTACCCACTCTAGTATTCTTGGGCTTCCCTGGTGGCTCAGATGGTAAGGAATCGGCCGGCAATGTAGGAGACTCAGGTTCGATCCCTGGGTTGGGAAGATCCCCTGGAGAAGGGGATGGTACCAAACTGTAGTATTGTGGCCTGGAGAATTCCATGCACAGAAGAACCTGGTGGGCTACAGCCCATGGAGTCACAAAGAGTCGGACATGACTGAGAGACTAACACACACACACTCACACACACACACATTATGTTGTGTGATGATATGTTATTTGTCTAAGGAGGAATTTAAATTCTGGGCATAATGAGCTGAGGTTAAGTATATGAAAAATAAATGACTGAATTTTCCAAGTACTTCCTTATAGAATTTTCTCATGATTTCAAGTCTAGGTCAGAAATATGGCTAATGATGTCAGAACTGTTAAGCATATGCTAAATTTAAAATATTATCAATAAACAAATTAATAACTCACAATCAAAAGGCTTTAAATTATATTTGCATAATCATTCACCTGAGAGATTTGCCAAAAGTGTACCACTCTCTAGGTTGTGATATAGGAGCATCCAGCTTTAAGCAAATCTTATAGTTAAAATCTGGATACACAAGATAAGTCAGGGTGCAATTATTCTTGATTACAGTAGGATCTCCCATTTTTATGAAAATTATAGAATTATTATATGTGTATATTATGTATATATCAGGCTTCCTTGGTGGCTCAGATGGTAAAGTGTCTGTCTGCAATGTGGGAGACCTGGGTTTGATCCCTGGGTGGGGAATATCCCCTGGGGAAGGAAATGGCAACCCACTCCAGTACTCTTGCCTGGAAAATCCCATGGGTGGAGGAGCCTGTTAGGCTACAGTCCATGGGGGTTGCAAAGAATTGGACACAACTGAGCGGCTTCATTTTCACTTTCATATATGTATATTACAAGTATATATACAGAGAGAGTTGCCTGCTCAGTTGAGAGAGGTATTTATAAGCCAAAAGTCAAAATTAGTCCTAACTGTTGCAGACTGCTGCTGCTAAGTTGCTGCAGTCGTGTCCGACTCTGTGCGACCCCATAGATGGCAGCCCACCAGGATCCCCTGTCCCTGGGATTCTCCAGGCAAGAATACTGGAGTGGGTTGCCATTTCCTTCTCCAATGCATGAAAGTGAAAAGTGAAAGTGAAGTTGCTCAGTCGTGTCTGACTCAGCGATCCCATGGACTGCAGCCTACCAGGCTCCTCCATCCATGGGATTTTCCAGGCAAGAATACTGGAGTGGGGTGCCATTGCCTTCTCCGAACTGTTGCAGATTATGTTTATTAATAAAATCCATAAGGCATAATGTTATTGTTTGACATAATGTGGGATCCGAGGAGATTTTTAATTTGGTCCTGAGTTACAGAGAAATTTGCCATTACCTGATATTAATGATTTATAATGTGCACATATACAGTATATGATGGTTTTCAAATATGAACACAAATTCCTTTTCACTCTTCCCAATGAGAGGTAGAATCGTCTCAAAACTGGGTGGGCTTTTGTGAGTGCTTCAACTGATAGAGTCATGGTTAATACATTCTAAGACCCCCAAGGTGGATGGCTGAAACTATGGATAGTACCGCACCATATATATACTATGTTTTTTCCTTTACAGGTGTGTACATGTTAAGTCGCTTCAGTTGTGTTTAACTCTTTATGCCCTTATGGATCGTAGCCTGCCAGGCTTCTCTGTCCATGGGATTCTCCAGGCATGAATACTGGAGTGGGTTGCCGTGTCCTCCTCGAGGAGATCTTCCCGACCCTGGAATCAAACCTGTGTCTCTTAAGTCTCTTGCATTTTCAGACAGGTTCTTTACCACTAGTGCCACCTGGGAAGCCTTTCCTTTACAAACATACCTACAATAAAGTTTAATTTACAAATTAGGCACAGAAAGAGAATAACAACAACAAAAAATAGAACAATTTTAACAATGTACTGTAATAAAAGTTATGTGAACGTGGTCTCTTTGTAAAAATCTTGTACAAATTTAACAGCTTTTCCATCTTAACTCATTATTGACTGGGGGATTTTTGCAGAAATTAAGGCCCGCGGCCAGCTCTAAAAAACAAATACATCTGCCTCCAGCTAATAACGTTCGGATAACAAAAGATGTATTAATATATCTCTGGTCAATAATGTGTTAACTAAGCACTTAGGCATTATTGCCGTAACTTCTGCAGTTTTAGGTGTGACATCAAAACTAGCAGAAATTTCTTTTTCCTTCTCCAAAATTTTGTGGATACTCTTTGTGACTCTATTAACTGCAGCATGCCAGGCCTCCCTGTCCATCACCAACTCCCGGAGTTCACTCAGACTCACGTCCATTGAGTCAGTGATGCCATCCAGCCATCTCATCCTCTGTCGTCCCCTTCTCCTCCTGCCCTGAATCCCTCCCAGCATCAGGGTCTTTTCCAATGAGTCAACTCTTTCCATGAGGTGGCCAAAGTATTGGAGTTTCAGTTTTAGCATCATTCCTTCCAAAGAACACCCAGGACTGATCTCCTTTAGAATGGACTGGTTGGATCTCCTTGCAGTCCAAGGGACTCTCAAGAGTCTTCTCCAACACCACAGTTCAAAAGCATCAATTCTTCCGTGCTCAGCTTTCTTCACAGTCCAACTCTCACATCCATACGTGACTACTGGAAAAACCATAGCCTTGACTAGATGGACCTTTGTTGGCAAAGTAATGTCTCTGCTTTTGAATATGCTATCTAGGTTGGTCATAACTTTCCTTCCAAGGAGTAAGCGTCTTTTAATTTCATATTTATCCTCAAAATCTGCAGCAGCCAGGAAAGCAGTCTGACTGCCTTAAGGCTGCCTTGCTGTGAAGAAGCTCAAACTAATCCATGTGAAAAACCATGAGGCAAGACCCCAAGACTCCACGAAGAGACCAAGATGCCTGGCCAGCCCTGAGGTCTGACATCTGCACTGGGGTTACCATCTTGCTGCAACCACTTAGAGATCCTGAACCAGAAATGCCCAGCCAAGACCTTCCTGAATTCTCGCCTGGAAGGAACGGTGAAATGTAATAAAATATTGTTTTTAAGTAATTAAATTTTGGTGTTTTGTAACTTGTTATGCATCAGTAGTACTAGCATATAAAGAGAGTTTGATAAAAAATATGAAAATCAAGAGATTAAAAACCCAAAACATTTAAGGCAGTGATTTATAACATTGGGGGAGTGCTGTCATAAACTCCCTTGAGATTCTGATGAAAGAGATGGGCTTTTATTTTATATGTAACTGTTTTGTGCTTGTTTTTGCAGATCTTTTCCTTCTCTTGTGTTTCCTGCCTAAAAAAGTTCCTTTAGCATTTGTTGTAAAGCTGGTTTAGCTTAGTTTAGCTGCTCAGCGTTTTCAACTCTTTGCAAATGGAATGTAGCCGGCCAGGCTCCTTTGTCCATGGGATTTCCCAGATAACAATACTGGAGTTGGGTTGCCATTTCCTTCGCTAGGAGATCTTCCTGACCCAGACTGAACTCATATCACCTCTGTCTCCTGCATTGCAGGGGAATTCTTTGCCTGCTGAGCCATATTCTTTTAATTTTTGCTAGTTTATTTTATAAATATTTTGTGTAAATTTTCAGGTTGTTCAAGGCTACATGAGGCACAGCCTTGCTTGAGACCTCAGTTTTAGAAGCCATTGAGAAATTTCTTCAGGTACCTGATTTGAGATAATTATTGCAATTGAATACAAAATTTAATTGTCAATTGACTAAAAGGGAAAAAAGATAGATTATACAAGATTTTTATTGTCTAGTAATAAAATGGAAAAGACTCTGATGCTGGGTGGGATTGGGGGCAGGAGGAGAAGGGGACGAAAGATGATGAGATGGCTGGAGGCATCACCGACTCGATGGGCATGAGTTTGAGTGAACTGCGGGAGTTTGTGATGGACAGGGAGGCCTGGCTGCTGCAATTCATGGGGTCGCAAAGAGTCGGAGACAGCTGAGTGACTGGACTGACCTGAACTGAGTAATAAAATGAAATGAGAACCTAGATATTTGGCTGGGAAGAACTGTTTTTTCATGGCACAAAATTTTGGGAGAAATTAACAGTTTGAAAACTTCTTTGATCTGATTAACCAATGGGCAAGGTCACATGTAGGTTTTCTGGCATAAGTATTGGCTAAGTAGATATGGCCTTGGGGAAATAAACAGTTTTCAGCTGATGGAAATTCTGTAAAGTTTAAAAGTGTTTATTTTTATCATCTGATAACTAAAGAGAAGGGAAGCCCTTAAATTTTATATTCTTTGATTGGTGAATATTTGCTTTAGGTTTCTGAGAAACAGAAACTATTTGGTAGCTTAACCAAATAGTTAAGAGGTAAGCAGTGGAAAAGGTCAGTTTTCATTCTAATCCCAAAGAAAGGCAATGCCAAAGAATGCTCAAACTACCATTCAATTGCACTCATTTCACACTCTAGTAAAGTAATGCTCAAAATTCTCCAAGCCAGGCTTCAACAATACGTGAACCGTGAACTTCCAGATGTTCAAGCTGGTTTTAGAAAAGGCAGAGGAACCAGAGATCAAATTGCCAACATCCACTGGATCATGGAAAAAGCAAGAGAGTTCCAGAAAAACATCTATTTCTGCTTTATTGACTATGCCAAAGCCTTTGACTGTGTGGATCACAATCAACTGTGGAAAATTCTGAAAGAAATGGGAATACCAGACCACCTGACCTGCCTCTTGAGAAACCTGTATGCAGGTCA